>NC_057811.1:2707612-2746865 GCF_018294505.1 Triticum aestivum | reverse complement strand
ATTTTTTATATCATTTATCCAAATCTCACATAACTCACGCGGCCCACCCCTCCCTAAATCCCGCGATTACAACTCCGCATTCTAACCACCCGGGCCGTCCGCACCTCCCACGACCGCTGCAAGATCAGATCGGAGACGCCGGTCGCCCACGGAATACAGGAGTCGGCGGCCACCACTCGCCGCCCACCGCCAACGTGATCTGAGGGGTCGGACGTCAGTGTTCTTCTCGCCGCCTCCTCCTCGCGTGAACGCGCCGTTTTTCCTTTGCGCTGTCGACCGCGCTATACCGGCACTTATAGTTTGCGACGCACTAACCGCCGCCATCTACTCGGCGGCACCGTCTCCGAGAGAAGGTATTACCTGATCGTAACTCTTTATAATCGTTGGCGGCCGCTCCTTTAGTAGTTGAACCCCCATAGGTTTTGCACCCAAATAGGTTCTGTGCTTAAACCCATAAGTGGATCATATGTTAAATGACCCAGTTAATTTTGTTAAAATTAATTTGCTGCTAATTTTGTTATACATTTTCCAATTTTGTTCAGATTAATTTAGCCGGATTTTATCATTGCATACGAGCCAGCAATGTCAGTTTCAGATATGAACCTTCATAATGGAGAAAAGCCCATCTCCGAAATTACCGATGCGGTAAGTACTTGACTGTTTGTGTACAATCGTTTCGTACACATAATTCATGTGTACTCAGTAAAATTTAATGGCATGTAACAGGAACTCGGCGAAAAGCATGGTCATATGAAGTTAGTATGCTCACAGACAAGGTTCGGAAAAACCATGAAACTGTTGTCACCAGACCACAAAAAGTACATCATATCAGAAACCAGTCTTGGCGGTCTAACCCAGATGCATGAAGTGACTCTACGGCGCATAATGTTGGTTAGACTAGCCAAGAGCATAGATATGGACACCCAATCCATTACCATCGGAAAAACGCCAATTCCTATAACAAAAGAGGACGTGCACTGTATATTTGGCATTCCGATAGAAGGGGAGGATATAGAGCCACATCTGGAAATGCAAACCGACACAGAATTGTTTACCGCCTATGCAAACAATGGGCAAATTTTGATTTCTGACCTTGAAACGGCGATCCGAGCTTCCAAAGCCCCAGACGGCGATTTCCTGAGACGGTTCATTCTGTATGCAATTGGTACTGTTCTAGCACCAACAGCACAACATTATGTGGACTCGAAATTTCTCAACCTTGTTACAGATCTTCAAAACCTTCGGAAATTTAACTGGGGATGTTTCACACTTAATCACTTCTTCAAGTCCGTTCACAAGTTTAGAAATCGAGATCACGTAAATCTACAAGGAAATCTAATTCTGCTCCAGGTTAGTGCTAGATCACTACTTAATGTCCTTTAATTATTGTTCTGTTGCATATCTGTATGGTGATGAATTAATTTATTGTGTAGTATTGGTACTGGGAGCACGTGCGTAGTGGCCGATTGATGTATGCTTGTAGACCCCCTCCATTGATCGCACGATGGGACGAAATGACGGCTACTTTAAGAAGCGATGCTTACGACAAAGGAGGTCTTCATAACGGGCTGGTACCTATCTACAATTTAACTTTCTATATCTGATTTTTTATTTGGTACTAATGGTTCATTATATTTTATAAAAAAAGGCTGTCATGGAAATTTGTGCTCCTCAACGACCGTCTGAGAATTCTAATAATTTTCCAACAAAAAATGATGAACATGTGCATCAACATGATTCGTATCGAGCACCATCACAAGGACAGCAATTTAGTAGCCAGCAAGTATGTACTCCAAAGACTATTTGTTTTTGCAATATCGCAAATAGGTGTCATGGAACCTCATTCATTTAGCTATTGTTATCAACAGGGTTTTATTTTGTTTACACAGATTGACATGGTAGTTGAAGCCATGAATGCACGCTTAGCTGATCATGAAAAGAAGGTAGGCAGGAAGTTAATGGAAATTGAGCACAGATTTGATGTCAAATACCAGACGCTAAGTGAAGACTTGATCGACATGAAGACTAAAACTGGCACTAATCCTAGGTTGTCGAAGGCCGAGGACGAAATTAAAGACTTAAGGAGGGAACTACATGTATGTTATACTGTGCATTTTGTATTTTGTATGAATATGTTCCTTCATGTTCATTATTGTTTGCATTGTTACAGGAACTAAAATACGAATTTACAAGCAACCGACAATCAGTGTCACAGAAAGGAGGCGTGCAGGTGATCTTTATGGCCCAACACGTTAATATCTAAAAGTAACAAACTAATGATGAACTACCTTTGTTCTTTGTAGGATCAAGTCAATAAGTGCAATTCATCCCTGACAGGAACTCCTAGGGCTAGCCAATTCACGGCAGGGACTTCGACTACACCAAGTGCAAGACATATGACGGAAAACAATGAGAAACCACAATTAACTCCGATGAAGCCTGTCTTTGGTAATGATTACAAGTTCACGGATGAGGACATAGAGACAGCCGTTTACATCCGCGGAACATACGACCCTGTTGAAATAGCTAGAATCGGAGACATTACCCTGACAGCAGAACAACTGAAGCGAAATCTGGACGACGAATACATTTATGGTGATGTAAGCCCATTATACTCTAGTCTACATCATTACTGTAACAAATTTCTTATTATTGTATGATTGAAAATTTGGCAGGTTATTATGGCATATGCTCGCATTAGCCAAATTGAGAATGATACTACCTCAATCATATCCCCTGAAGAAACCGAAAAGCTGTTACAAATGAAGGGGGTGGTTCCTGTTGGACGTGCAGCCTCATGGTTAGCTCGTGTAGCAGAAAAATTTGTAGGGCGCCGAAAGGTACATGTTTTCCTCACATTCATAGTTTATGTACACACTGTACACGACAAATTTCGGTTCTCAACCCAACCCAAATGTTACTGCAGGTGCATGTCCCACTGAATGTACACCAAAACCATTGGATGCTAATGATGTTTAATTTTGACAAAAAAGAAATTCAGACTCTGAACTCCATGAATTATCATTGTGAGAAGACCAAGGAAGATTCTCTTGTAAGTGTTCTCTTACTGCCTCTTTTGATCCGCATGGCACATGAGCTCCCAAAGTACCATAACCCTATGTATAACTCGTCGTACCCTAGGTGGACTCGATTCAGTTCTGCATCGACGAAGCTGTCAAGAATGGGTTGATATCACCAGCTAAGAACATCAATAGTGCCGAATGGACCAAAAAACGCTATGAGAACATACCACAACAGACCGATGGGTACGCATGGCCTCATAAATTATTATTTGCCTACACGAATAAGATTACTGATCTTTAACTAAACATCGCAGGACTTCCTGTGCGGTTTGGACACTGCAGTACATGTTGTCATGGAACGGGGATGAAATGACCGATATTTTTAACCAGGTAATTGAATGCCTAATTTACATTTGTACTTTGTTTAGCTTGAAAGCTATCCTGACGTAAGTGTCGGTTATCAAATATAGGCAAGGATAGATATTTTCAGGTGGAAAATATGTACAGCCTTACTGCATTCAAATTGCAACGCGCTTCATCTCGAATCATATAAGTTCCCCATAACGGTTAGTGCTACATCAAGAATATATCATTTATTTCATAAGTCTCATGATTAGAACTAACGCAGCACTCTCTCTTATACAGAAGGAGGTGTACGATGCCCAGCAAGCAGTTCTACCTGATGGTTCAGAAGACGACGTACAATTAGTCAACAATCCTGATGGTTCCAACGAACCCGACACATCCAACTCCCAGAAGGATACCGGTGCACCCGACTCCCCCAAAAGTGGTGCACCCAACTCCCCAAAAAGGAAGAGAGCACGTGGACGCCCGAGAAAGCTAGTCAATCCCGACGAAGCAGCAAAAACAAAGAGTCTTAAAGAACTGAAACGTAAATTTGACAGCAATACCATAGCTAACCAAGTGTCTTCGTTATCATCACGGTCACGCAGAGAGCATAAACCAGCACCAGCTTTATTGAGCCCATTCAAACACAAATAGGTAGCATCAATTGATCACCAATTGATAAATGCTCATGCTCATGCTCTACTTTTAGCATCATTTCATACACGTTTAGTTCTTATCAGAAAGTGCAAATAGGTACTTTTGGCAATCATGAGCATCCTCTACTTATGGCAATATCTAATGCATCATCAGTACAAAGCTTGATTTGGCAATAGGTGGAATCAGCAATCATTTGCATGCTTTAATTTTGTGAAGCTATAATCATACTGAGTTATACACTAAACATAATCATGCCAAGCTATAACTACCATAGTCATAAACCAGGCTTTTCTTAAGCACAGGTACTTATTTGTACAGGGTAGACGCATAACTAGGCGTCTCTCATGTAGAAATAGGCACCGGTGCTTCAGAAAAATCCTATTTATTTTTCTAAGCACCACCCTAACCATCTAGCATTGTACAAGGCTTAACATGCATCACCAAAATAGTATTAACAACTTGGAACACTAAACCCTATTTATTTTTCTAAGACCCTGATAAGTTTCAGAAGGAAATTGGTAAAGGAGCTATGGGGTGTCTCACTGCTCATATTGATGAGAGATGTGGCTGTGATCATCTAGATAATATACTGGGGAAAATTGGCTACATGAAATGTTTTGATTTTGTGTCAGCCCATAATTATTAAGGGAGCAATCACTTCCTTTGCAAAATGGAAATCTGTACAGAATTTGCAAATGGATCATCTATGAACATGTGTGCAAATGATCATCTATGAACATGTGTGCAAATTAATTCATCTACATAAACTAAAATGAATCAGGAACTGCAGCATTTTGTCACTGTCCTGGGGAAGCCAATGGAGAATCCTGCCATATATCCATTGTTTAACCCACTTTTTTCATTAATGTATCCCTGCCATGAACATTTTCTTGTATTTGGGTTCATTACCCCACTTCTTTCATTAATGTATCCCTTGTGTGAAAAACCCCAATGTCATGAAAAAAATAGAGCAAAAAACAGATTTGGGAAAGAAATGCACTGCTCCTGCCTGTTGGAGTTACCGAGAAGCCGCGGGTGCCGATTTGACTTGACACACCCACCCGGCCGTCCCCATTCCACGTGGGGACGTGGCGGTCGTGCACGCGGTCGTGCACCTCCTGCGGTTTGCATTGCTATCGGTCTCACAAGTGGGTCCCCTTGTCATCCACACAACCACGCCACCACATGTACCACATTTTTCTTTCTGCCCTTCTCGACCACTCCACATCTTTCTTTCTCCCCTTCTCGACCAGCGCCGCCGCCGCCGCCATCTCCCGACGACCCCTCTCTACGCTGCCGGTGCGCGGCCGCCGCCAACTCCGGCAAGTACGTGAGATCTCCCCTCTTCTTCCCTTCCCCAACCGCGTCTCCCTACGGAGGCGGATCTGAGCCGATTGGCTGTTGCCGGCCGGAGCTCGTCGGATCTCTCGATGTCATGTCTGATCTAGATTCATGACGTGCCCTCGCATATGGCTTTGTCCACGGTTTGTACCTTTGGATTCAATCCAAAAGTTGAAAACGGTTTGGACTGGATTGGATGACGAGCATGTATAGTTCGGTTTGGTCTAGATTAGTTTTGATGTGTGCTGTGGATTGGACTGGTTTTAGTTTGGATGCCGAACTATTCCCAGGTTTAGATGAGACGGGCATTGCCATTGACAGTATAGGTTATCACTATAATTTATTATATTTATGATCTTTGTATTGTACTATGTACAATTCAACTTAGAGTTCAACATGTTCTGTGTAGAATGGAGGAAGCACCATGTGGACGCTGCAACTCACGGTGCCGGACCAGCCTTTGTACTGCCACGCTGTTCAGCATCTACTTCCAGCCTTCTTTTGTTGTTGCAGTGGTAACAATTTATATGAACCTTCTGACAGTACATTCTTTTTTTTTGCTATTTCCACTAATGTATTGTGTGTGTTATTTGTTTCTATCTTACACAGATCGTACCATGCAATGTGAGATTGGCATTCAATGAGCTCATCGGAGACACCATGACCTTCGACACTCTTGGGGGCCCATATACTATGCAGGTCGAGAAGGGGCGAAAGATAACCCAGATAGGAGGAGATGATTGGGATCGTTTCATCGCCCGCATGCGTCTTAGTGGGGGCGAATTGATCTGCTTCTCCTTTAGAAGAGATAGGCCCAGGATTTCTGTTATCTATGTAAATTTGATTCCGGATAGTGAGGATGAAGTTCATGAGGAGGAAGATGGTGCTGATTCAGATGATGACGATTCAGATGATGATGAGAACCCACTTGCTGAATACCTGTATGCCCAAGGACTCAGACTGGGCGACGAGGAAATCGGCAACCTCTGGGACATGCTTCCGCTACGTGAAGACTACCTAGGGAAGCCATTCGTGATCCGCCTCACAAGGACGAATGTTAAATGGCATATCATGGTATGTTACTTAGTGTGGTAATTACATGATATGCATGCTTAGTTAGTGTGCTACTTCATATGATATGCATGTTGTAGTACTGTGATGAGAGGCCTAGTTTAGAATGCATTTACTGAAGAATTTTATGACATGCATGTAGTGTAGTAATATGCGATGATATGCTTAGTGTACGCAGTAATCTAATGATATGCCTAATTACTGTAGTAATTTGATGCTTGGCGTATAGTGTAGTGATGTGATGATATATATGCTCAGTGTTGAATCCAATGATATATGTGTCTTGAAGTGTATGCTTTGTTGATAATTGCACGTGACATGATCATATATCATGTCAACTGTTTTCAGAAATTACCTAAGAGGTTACTTGATAGCTGTGGCATCGACCCGGATGAAGAAGGCATGGCTGCTGGACTACGCCTTACCAGAACGGGCTCCATCACCAGCTGTGCCTATGCAGTGGACACGGACGGTCGCACTGTCTTGAGCAGGGCAGGGTGGAAAAAGTTCCTTCGTGCCAAGAATCTTCGGGTAGGACAGGCCATCCTACTCACTGTTGCGAACACCCGTCACCATGACTTGAGGATGATGATCACCATCCACCTCATTTAGAACTGGGGTGGGCCATGTATCAATGTGAAATGAACTTGTTATGTTAGCTCTTGTTTGCGAGTACTTGTCGTGTATTACCGTACCTATATGTACTCATATCTAGGTACTATTGCTTGTGATGGATTGCAACTATTATTAACTGGTAACTAATGCTCTACTAGCTATGATTATTCCACTGTGTGATGTTTTATAGGCTGTAGTGTGACATGGTAACTGTTATATATGGTAACTGTTATATATGTTTGCTGAAGCTTCCGAAGAAATTTACATACATTTTCTGAAATTCGAGAACATTTTTTTAATTTTTGATTTTTTAGATTTGAACTTTTTTTAAAAAAATGGGTGAACACTTTTGAATTATATTTTTTCATCAACTTCAAAAAATATTCGTATTACTAAGAAATTGCGAAATGTTTTAAAATTCACGCTTTCTTAAGAAAAACATAAACATATTTTGAATTCAGGAACAATTTTTTAAACGATGAACTGTTCTTGAAATCAGGAAAATTTTCCAAATTCAGAAATATATTTTTGAAATTGTGAACATTTTTTAAATTTCCTAATATCTTTTACGAATTCATGAACATTTTTGAAAAATTCATACATTTTTCAAAATATTTTGAACATTTACTAAAAATTCATGAACATTTTTTTAACATATGAACACTTTCTGAAATGACGAACATTTTTTGAATCTGTGTGATTTATCATGTCCTGAACATTTTTTGAAGCCATGAAGAACTTTGGAATGCGAACATTGTTTCGCAATTTGCAACTTTGTAGAAATCCTGAATTACTTTCAAAAGGAAAAATAGAAAACAGAAAAAATAAAAAGGAAAAACGAAAGGGGCTTCCAGCCCCTCACATGGGCTGGCCTTAAGGGCGCACGAGGGAGGGCGGGTGCACGCTTCCTTGGTTTCGGGCGTGTTGGTCGTCGTATAGGATCGTATGCCCGGCCGTATACGTATTTGTTTGTATACGGCGGCCTTTCGTGCACGCGTGAAGCCGCCCGCGCGTGGGGCAGCACGTGTCACGGGTAGTTGCCAAAACTGTCCCATCATATAAATGTGGACGGCAACCACCTCCGGCCGCATCGCCCACCATTTCCCCCCGCCGCATCGTCTCCCTCTCTCCACTCCCCACTCCCCAAAACCCTCTCCTCTCCAACCTGCTCGTCTCCCTCACCGCATCCTCTCCATCGCCATGGCGGATGCAGGAGGCGAGCGCCCCGATTGGGGCGCAGATCTGGTGGAGCAGGCGCGGCAGGTCGCTGCGGGCACCTTTGTGAGGGGGCGTGCCGGCGTCCAGCGCGGTGCTCCCTTCGCTGGAGATCTAGAGAAGGCGGGGCCGGGCCGCAGCAGCGCGGTCCAGCCAGATGCGCCCGCTCTGGCGATCTCCGGTGAGGCGCAGAAGGTGGAGGCGGGCTCTGGCGAGGCGCAGAAGGTGGGGGCGGGCTGTGGCGAGGCGCACGAGGTGGAGAAGGTGGAGAAGGTGGAGGCCGGCTCCGGCGAGGAGGAGGTGGAGCAGAAGGTATCTGCTTATCATTTTTAGTTGGTAGTTTTTAGATTGTAGTGTTTGTGGCCAGAACTTTGTTTGGTTAGATTTGTGCATGGCCTTGTGTTTTTGGAAATTGTCTACGTGAGGTGATTAGATGGTGCATTAGTTTGGTTGTAAATATAGTGAAGGATGTGTTCATGTACTGGGTGTTGTCATGTTAATCAGAAAGAGCTTCTCAAGGGCTGGATTTTTTTGTGCTGGATTGGGGCTTCTGAAGGAGAGGGGAAGCGTGGTCGAGGGGAAGGGGCAGTCTATGCTTATTTAGTTTGGGTTAGTTGTGGAATTTTGTTGTTGCTTCAGAGATATTGACAGCATTGAACATCCTCTGCAATGCCGTTGCTTCAGAGATAAAAGCATCTTGGGGTTTTTTCAGATGCTTATTAGATTAGTAGTTCAATTTTTGCTTGTTAGATTTTAATTAGTATGAGGTTGAATACCTTATATAAGGGGGAATTTAAGGTCAGATAGATGTCATATGATTATTAGATCTGTAGTTCAATGCTGCTGACATTTATGATTATTTGATTTGATTTGTGGTTCAATGATACTGGATGGAAACATATTTGATTTCGAATGCATTAATTTTGATGTGCCAATGAATTGATTTAGATGATACAACATTCATCTATATTATAATTTGTTGTTGTTTTGGTAAGTAATGAAATTTTAGATGTTTGTTGGAGATGTATGCATTTATAGTTGAAGTTGTACCTAATTAACTACTGCATTATGTTAATATGTGTAGGAGCTTTGCTGCATTATCCCAAAAACAGTAATCTGTGCATATTGAAATTTGTAGTTGGCTTATGTAATTAGTATATACTATATGTAAAGTGTGAAGTAAACATTCCAAGGCAGGATCCTAGCAACAAAATATACTGTATGTTTCCATTAAGTAGTGTGGGGGGGAATTCCCTCAAAAGAAAAGTGTTGGGTAAATTCAGGGAATGTCAAGAATCCAGCTTGCATTTTCATTAGCATTTATGAAGGAAATCATTTGTCTTTTCATTGATTGCTTAGATTCTTTATTTATAAGGAAAGCATTTGGTCACTTGCAACATACCAATGTGGTTCACATTCACAATTTTATTTGTAATGACATTCTGTTAACTGCAATTCAATTCATTGTAATTGATGTGCTTGTTTGACAATATAGCAAGAGGAGGAGGAGCAATTAGTGGGCAACAAGAGGAGTGGGACAAGACTGGGTTCTACCCATATGACTCTGATGAAGATGAGCCGTATGAGGTAAGGCCTAGTTGAAATGCTATTTGTGCATTGAGTTAGTATTACGTGTTTATAGTTTTTTGAATGCATAATGTATTAATGTCAGTCATTAATGTGTGCAGTATGAATCTGGAGATGATGTGGACGAGGGGAACGTCGAGTCCTTTGAAGAGAAGGAGGTGCAGAAGATCAGGGCCCAAGGATCTGCCATGTACTACAACTGGAGGAAGGACAAGTACAGGTGCCCCTACTGCAGTAAGCCCAAGCCCAGGTCTGGGTTGCAGGAGCATCTGATGGAGCATTGTCGGGCTACATCCATCAGCAGTCATGACTACAAGATCAGTGCTCAGCATTCTGCCCTCCACAAGGTCCTGAAAAACCCTAACCTCTAGTCCTACATCATGCTGATCATCAGAAGCTGGAAGTCGTACTCATCATCACTATATTTGATGATGTTTTACTTTTGGAAACTGTGGTGAACTTATATTAACGTAATGTAGTGTAATGTATTGTGTGTGTGAACTGGATCTGTGGTGAACTTCCTGGTACATGTGGTGGTAACTTAGAATGCTGTCTATATGTGTGGCCTTAACTTTATTGGTGGTGAATGCTTCCTTCATGTTTAGTTGTTGTTTCGATGGTGCAATTATCACAAATGGCGCTTCAGTGTTGATTCAGACATGCTAACTGTTCTATATGGTAGTGGCGCTTCAGTGTTGCGCCAGGTTGTAGTATGAAATGCTAACTGTTCTATATGGTAGTGGCTGGTCTCTAATTGGACCGACATGTTGAACTAGTATCAATGCAAACTCTTAAGATAAACGGCAGATCAACCACCGCACAACATCAGTTCAGACACACCATAGGACATAAGTTCAGACACACCTAACAACAAAGAAACATAGATATCATAAAAGGACACTCCGCTAGCAACTTGAAGGCAGACTTTGATCTCTCTTCATGCCGCGTAGTGGCAGTGGTAGTAGGGGTCAGCCTCCTGTGCTTCTGAAATTTCCACACCTGATTTGATGTTGTCTATTATCTTCCAAGCCTTGTAGGTGGCGTACGCATCCTTCGCTGCGTACTCGATGAGGTAGTCTGGCAGCGGGCTGATCCCCCACAGTTTATGGTCTTCGGTCCTGTTGATCTTCTTCTTCATGTTTTGGTAAAATGGGTGGATGACGCTGGCTGCAACATCAGCCAAGGAGTCGTACGGCTTCTTTCTGCAGCCATATGGAACTCTATAGTTTTTCTGAATGTCGATGTACTTTTCGGGGTTGATCTCCAAACCAGACATCTTCAGCATCTCTTTGTCATTATGAATGCTGAAACCGGCAAAGGTGAACAACTTCTTCTCCTGGAGGAAGCTCTTGAGGCGCTTGGGCCTTCAAGGGGAGAGACATATTGGATCATACAGTTGAAAATAACACTACAACAAACTACTTCACTACATCAACTTCAGAAACAACTTTTAATACATCTAGTCCAGTGCATCCACACCGGTAGACACAACACTAATGCATCAATATCAGAAACTACACTAGTATATTAGAAATTACACTAGTAGACACAACACTAATACATCTAGTCCAGTGGATCAACTTCGGAAAATAACACTAATGCATCAAGTGCAGAAACTACACTAGTATATCAAGTTTGGTGATTAATCTGGCGCAAGATTTTAAGATACTAATCCAGTGCATCAGGGTAAAAATCTATGCCAGTGCATGTACTTGAGAAACTACACTAGTGCGTCCACTTCACAATCTACACTAGTACATGTAGTTGAGAAACTAGGGTATATGAGTACGATGGCTCACCATTTTGTGGCCGCAGCGATGTGGTACACCAGGCAGAGTTCCTCCACGCATAACTGCAGAACTGCTGCGTACTGCAGAGGTTCGTCATCCCTGGTATACTCCACATCAACGCCGACGAATCTAGGATACATGCTGGCGGCTTTCATGAATAGCCTCCTGAGCATTTCGTCGGCAGTGTCTGGATTGCTGGTGCGGACGACCTCCAGCGTCTCTTTGCCGTGGAGTTCCACCTTGTCAAGTTTGGTGGTGTAGTCGCGCTTCTCACCGGGGACCTGAACGTCGTCTTCCTTGATGCTCTGCTCTTCCTTGATGCTCTGGCCGGACGTCTCGCCACACCGACGCTTGGTAGACGGCTCCTCCGCCATTGCCCTTCTCCAGCGACGGCGGTTTTGAGACAAAGACGGTGCTTGCAGTTTGTGGAGTAGATGGACGTGGTTCGCATAATGAGGGAGGAATGGAGGAGAAGGTGCCTTTTGAGTTCTGGAGGAGGCGGTTCGTCGCGTGAGGGAGGCGCTCGTCGTTATCGTGATCGTGGGGGTCGTGGGGCTCGTGCTGTTCGTGTTCCATTCTGGAACCACCCACGGGCCTGCATCGTGGCCCATATCACTGGGTTTGTAGTCGTATGCAGGCCGTGGTGTGTGAGAAAACTCATGTTAGGTAGATGGGCTTTTCTCCTCCTTCACCCGGCGGCCGTGATGTAAACATGAGAAGCAAGTTTGCTAAGGTTGTAAACGGACCCAATATTTTTCTACATCTTTGTATCAACATGAAAAGCAATCATGACTAGTTTGCTAAGGTTGTCGGCATTTGTATGGATTTTCTAAGGTTTTTGCAACGATAAAATGCTTAAAACACTTCTGACATGTTGTGATGTTTTTGGTATTTACTGGTCTACTCGCTGGGATTATTCCACTGTGTGATGTTTTGTACGTGCCAGGTTGTAGTATGAAATGCTAACTGTTCTATATGGTAGTGGTTGGTCTCTAATTGGACCGACATGTTGAACTAGTATCAATGGTAGAGGCGTTTCGTTGTGCGCCACATCCAACGGTTCACATAATTAATTATCCAAAGATTAAGCTATCAAACCCTTGGTCATACAAAGCAACATTTCGTTCCTAAATATTAAGGTACTTCCACATTCAAACTAACTAATACTACAAATTCGAAGGAACTACTTAATACATTAACAGCACATAGGGAAGTAGCCCTGGTCCAACGGCTTGAGAAAGGACGAACAAAAGCTGAAATAAGAAGGATCAGCCAGTAGCAGCACCATCAGCCTCCCAGCCTCACAACTTCAGTCAGCCTGGTGAACTCCAGGTTTTTTCCTGCAAAACACACCTGGGATGTTGGAGGCAAGAAAATAAATTTGCCAGGGGTCTTGTCATAGCAGCTAATCGCACGGAATGCTAGTACAAATGATGGAGAACAAAACATCCAACATGAGCACATTCATAGGAGTTCTAGATCCATGGATACCATCAAGAAAAAATGCTCAGTTCTAATTCAGACACAACACTTGGTGAAAACATGCTTATTCGTATCAGCAACATTGATATGGCATCGGAGTACTACCCAGTACTTCATATTTGTCTGCCGTTAGATCGACATCAACGAACGGTTCTAAAAAAGCCCAACCACTCTAAAACATGAGTAAGCCAACATCCCTACAAAAATTATTTCACTGCTTATGTCTATTTTTTTGCTGAATCATTAGGAAGCCCTAAATATTTGGATGCAAGATCACCGACATGGCACTACTGAAATATTTCAGTGTCTACATCTCTGTACTGAAAGTGCATTACTGAAATATTTCAGTGGCTACGTGTGTACTGAAACAGCACCACTGAAATATTTCAGGTACTACATGCGTGTACTGAAACAACACCACTGAAATATTTCATTTCGTACGTGCGTGTACTGAAAGTGCACCACCGTAATATTTCAGAGGCTACGTGCTTGTACTGAAACAGCACCACCAAAATATTTCAGTGGCTACGCGCGTGTACTGAAACTGCTACACCGAAATATTTCTGGGGTTGCGTGCGTGTACTGAAACTGCAGTACTGAAATATTCAGTGTCTACCCGTGTGTACTGAAATTGCATTGCACTACTGAAATTTTTCAGTGTGTACCCGTGTGTACTGCAATTGCACTACTCAAATATTTCAGTGTGAACCTGTCAGTACTGAAATATTTCAATGCCTACAACTATCTACTAAACTTGCAGTATTTAAATATTTCAGTGTCAACCCAGAGTCTATCACTCTAAACTGTGTACTGAACTTTCCTGAGGCACTGCTTGCAGCCAAAATATTGCAAGTTCAATTTACACAGATTGCATCACGTCATTTGAACACAACTCTTGAGGTAACAGACAAAATTTCCTATCATGGATACAACTCCAGCACATCAAAACGTAGCAAGTAAACATAGCAATGCTATATGCCTAGACTCATTACAGCCTCGTCGATCAAACTAAGCTGCCATCCAGAGGCTACGGATTCAAGTACACAGGTAGCAAGAACATATTGCAGAGAATCAAATTAAGCAAGTGGCAAGTAATGATGAATGAAATTCAGCAATCTTACCCTAAACATAGCTACGGCCGCCCTTCTGACGAGGAGAGCAGCGAGGGAAGCGTGGAGAACGGCGGGGAAGCGATGTCGCGACCACTGTCCTCCTCCTCTTGCGCTTCGGAGTCATCTCTGACTCGGTTGGAGGCTCCACAATCTGCAACGGCACCTCGTGCACCGTGGGTTCCTGATCCAGTAGATGCTCTACCCTGGATCTGAACGCCCACCACCTACGCCTGGTCCACGGGCTGGATGAATCGGCCTGCTCCATCGCCCAGAGGAGGATCTCGACCTTGTGCATCGGTTGTGCGGGTGGGGGGGAAAGCTTTGCCCTCTCCCTCCTCGTCATTTGCTTCAAAGTGGCCATTGCCGTCCAGTTCATCTGCAATATGTTGTGAAACCAAGAACGGATCTCCGTCAACCTGGCCATCTTGACCTGGTCGCCGCCGGCGATCTCCATGAAGTCGGTGTTCTCGCCGCCGGCGATCTCCACGAAGTCGGCGTTCTCGCCGCCGCCGATGTGCTCGATCTGCTGCTCCATCGAGGATCTTGCGTGGATGCAAGAGGGGGGAGAGGGGGGTGGATGTGGAAGATGAGAAGAGCAAAGTTGCGGCCGCGAGAAGGAGGAGAAGGCTAGGAGATGGCCGCGGTTGCAATGGTGATGGAAGAGGGGAAGGAGCACGGCGGCGGCTTTGCATTGGACGAGAGGGGCGGCGGTTTTGCATTGGAGGAGAGGGGCGGCGGTTTTGCATTGGACAAGAGGGCCCCACCTTGTCATATATTTCCTAGGACTAAAATGCCCCTAGACTAATAGTACTTTCGAGTACTTTCATCCGCGTACTTTCGAGTACTACGTATGTATGCGCCGTTAGATCGAGACAAACGAACGGCTCCAAAAAATGCCAACTACTGTAAAACTTGTAAATACAATTTACCTGTGATGAATTTCCCATGGTGTACACAAGAATTTAGCTAAATTGCAGTACATCAGTCTAGCAAATGCTACAAATCAAAGCAAAATTTCCACCGCAACAAAAAAAAATCAAAGCTAAATTGTAGTACCAGTCTACTTCACGGTACTTGCTATTAGATCGCAGGATGCATAGCCGGTTAACCCTTATATAAAAAAATTCCAAAAAGGAGGATCAACCCCCGCCCTCTATATGGGTTGATGCATTCATCCATGTATTATTGATTGTTGAACGATGCCAAGCCAAGCCTAGCATCATTCCCGATCCATATTTTGATTGATGAACATCTCTTGATTGGGTGCGATGATGGATTTCGAGAAATCCATCAAGCTTGGTAAGCGATGATCGATTTCTTTGACTGGGTGCTATAGCCGACATAGTTGTTGGGGTGGCAAACTCTATCCCATGCATCCCATCGCAAGTAAATGCATGAACTTTTCTTACGTGCGTCGTCTCCGGCCTGCAGGTTGATGCTTTTAGCATTCTTGTTAATTTCTGCATCCAGCTCTTGCTTCTTTGTTTGCATGCAACATCATTATTTTGTATACAAGTTGATGCACGGCGATGACGAGATGCGCGGCCGGCAACCTGATCTTCACAGCCTCCTTCGTCTATCAAGTGCAACATGCCCATCAGGGCCGGCCACACAGCCATTATTCTTATTTTGTATTTCATCCCAGACTGCAACGGTGCCGGCCTCCTGTGACCCAATGTAAACTACGTATAAGCCATCAGAGGCTGGAAGATTACACTTACTGACTTATGGCCACACTAACTTTTCGAAGCGATCAAGTCCGGAGAGGCGGAGATGTTATTTTCTACCCCTCTGTAAACTAATATAAGAGCGTTTAGATCACTACTTTAGTATTCTAAATGCTTTTATATTAGCTTACGGAGGGAGTACATACAGTTTGATGCTTGTAGCGTTGTTGTTAACGCATGCATCCATCTGTTGCTTGTTTATTTTCTTGCATCATTATTTTTGTACAAGTTGATGCACGGCGAAGATGAGATGCTTGCAGTCGCGACGAGCGCGGCCGGCAACATGCTCTTCACCTCCGTTTATCAAGTGCAACATGCCCATCAGCGCCGGCCATTATTTTATTTCACTTCAATATGTCCATCAGGGACTTGCATGATCCAATATGTCTAAGGTTAATTATAAGATCCGAAACTGGAAGATTAGACCTGACTTATGGTCATACCGACCTTTTTGAAGGGATCAAGTCTTTGCTGAACCATTGTAATTAACAGCCTGTTTGCTTTGCTTGGCTGACAGATGGTCGAAGACTCTGCATCAAGGTGAAGATTATGAGTGCTGTGATGACGACCGATGGAAATAGTATTAGCACAGCACTTGCAACACCCACATGACAAACTAAGCTCAGCTAGTATATATATCACTTCTGCTTCGGTAGACCCCCTCTAAACACAAGGACGGTTCAGATTAGCCCATACCTCTTCATAGGAAGGGGCATGATAGTCATATTTATAAATTCTTCGCCGTACATATACGCTAAACATTTTTTTTAGTCCATGAATGAACGCGCACATCCTCCCGCGCTGGACCGGCCCATGCATCATGTTTTTTTATTTTCTAAAACAGCAAAAATAAGTATGTGCCGCAGAGGATTCGAACCGCACTCCAGCAGTAAGTAGCACAAGCGCAATAACCAACTGGGCAACCGAACAGCTTGTGGTACATATATTGTTTTGACTAAAAATAGAACACAGGAAAAGCGCACTATATCCTGTTTGGTTTTCTTTTCCTCTTTATTTTTCCTTTTCTTTATTTGTTTCCCTTTTCTTTCTTAAATGCGTAAAGATATTTAAATTCGTGAATTTTTCTTCAAAGTGGGTGAACTTTTTTCTCCAAAAATGGTGAAGTTTTTTTCCCAAATTCCTGAACTATTTCTCAAATCAGTGATTTTTTTAAAAAAATATTGAACTTTTTATAAAAATGATGAATTTGATTTTAAAAATCAATGAACTTTTTTTCAAAATCGATAAACTTTTTTTCTAATTTGTGAACTTTTCTGAAAATTGATGAAGTCTTGTTTTACTTTTTCTGATCAATTAGCTTTCTTAAAATCCAGTGAACTTTTTAAATTTTTTGTGAACTTTCTTGAATTCCTAATTATTTATTTTAAAAATTATCTAAAGGTCAATAATCAAGTTGTAATTAAACTCCCTCCTCTTTCTTAATGAGTGTTCTTTGAAATTCATCTTGGATGCTTGGCATGGTGATACTAGTGTGTGGAACAAATTCGAGTCCATTTTATTGATGTGAAAAAGTGCATCCAACCAGCCTACCCGAACCATCACCTTTGAACATGATATGCTTCTTGCCATGCACGAAATGACACCAAAACTTGTCAGTATGTGGCCATGCTCATGGTTGGCCTTCATGCAAAATTTGAAGGAATTCGGACACCTAACACACATTGTGTCACGTTCGGTTAGTGTTTTAGGATTTTTTTCTTCACGGGAAAACCTTAGTAAATGCATAAAAAGTCAGAACTCAATGAAATTTATCATGGATGCTTTGCATGGTGATGTTAGTGTTTCGAAGAAAATTGCTTTCATTTTATTGGTGTGAAATAAAAGTTCAACCAGACTTGCCCTACCGGCCTACTCAAACCACCACCTTTGAACATGGTGTGCTTCTTGCCATGCATGAAATAACACCAATTTTTGCCAGCATGTGAGCATGCTCATGGCAGGCCTTCATAAAAAATTTGAAGAAATTTGGACACCGAACGCTCGTTGCGTCACGTTCGGCTGTGTGTTTTAGGGTTTTTTTTCACTAGGAAAACCCTAGAAAATGTATAAAGGGTCAGAATTCAATGAAACTTATCATGGATGCTTGACATGGTGATACTAGTGTGTGGAAAAAAAATTGGGTCAATTTTATTGATGTGGGCATTTTTTGAAAGAAAAAGAATGAAGAACGAAAAACGAAAAACAACAAGAATGAAAAGAAACAAAAAAGAACAGTAAACCGGTCGTTGAATGATTTAGTTTCATTTTCCTTTTTCTATTTAATAGATGCTCAGAAATTTTAAAAGTGTCTGATTCTTTTATGTGAGCATATTCCTATTTAAACGAACAATAAACAAACATTTTTGTTTAAACGAACAATTTTTCTATTTAATAGGTGTTCAGAAATTTAATCATATTGATGTGACCATTTTCTATTTAAACAAACAATTTTTTGACATATCTGTAAAATTCTCTTGAAATGCGAATATCTGTACTTTATGAACAAAATTTTAAAAAGCGATTTTTAAAATAAAAAAAATAAGTGTGAGAATTTTTAGAAACTAAAAAAGAAACAAAAATGAAAAAAGAAAAATAGAAAAATAGAAAAAGAAATAGTAATAACAGTACCGATTCAACAATGGGCCGGCCCAGCCGCGAACTGAAGTAGAAGAAAATAAAAAAAGAAGTAAAACAGCCAAACATTAGGTTGTTCTAGTTGGTTAATATGGTCTTCCTTAGATCAAGAGGTCTTGAGTTCGATACAAGGTGCCTGCACTATTTTTTAAAATTTAATAAAAAGTGGGTATGATGTCTCGTATGTGTCACATAAGCGTATGAGTATACGGTTTGATGAAATGACTATACCGTCCTTATACGGTTTCTGGAGGGGGGTCTACCGAAGCAGGCCTATATATATATATGGAATGGGACAGGCAAATGCTACTTGGAAACTAAACCAAGAGGGCAAGAGGGAAACAACAATAGGGGTCATCGCATGAGCTTCCTATGCTCACTTGTCGCCCTCCTGCTGATCGTAGCTGTGAGCGCGGATGATGAGGCCGCGTTGCTTGCTTTCGAAGCTCAGCTCAGCCATGGCGGCTCGCTGGCCTCCTGGAACAGCAGCGCCGGCTTCTGCAGCTGGGAAGGCGTGACGTGCCACCGCACGCCAGCACGGGTGGTGGCACTGAGATTGTTCAGCACCGGTCTTGCTGGAACGCTCTCCCCGGCCATCGGGAACCTCTCGTTCCTGCGGACGCTCGATCTAAGCTCCAACTCTTTCCACGGGGACATTCCAGCGAGCCTCGGCCGCCTCCGGCGCCTGCAGAAGCTCATGTTGTACGACAACTCCTTCTCAGGCACATTGCCAGTGAACCTGAGCTCCTGCGTTAGCATCACCGAAATGAATCTGGACAACAACACCCTTGGCGGGCGCATCCCGGCTGAGCTCGGCGACAAGCTCACGTACCTCTCACTGAGACAGAACAGCTTCACAAGGCTCATCCCCGCGTCACTTGGCAATATGTCCCATCTACAACTGCTCGATCTCACCACCAACCAGCTGGTGGGCTCAATCCCATCAGGCCTCGGAAGCATCCAGAGCATGATATATTTCAGTGTCGCAGTTAACCTCGTCACTGGTATGATTCCACATTCTCTCTACAATTGGTCATCACTGGAAGTATTTAGTGTAGGGGGGAATATGCTAGACGGAAGCATTCCGGATGACATCGCAAGCAAGTTTCCCAAGTTGAAATATCTTGCTTTGGGTAGTAATCCCTTCATAGGAATCATCCCTTCCTCAATATCCAACATATCTTCCCTCATATTACTTGACCTCGTGGACAACAGATTTAGTGGGTATGTGCCTCCCACATTGGGGGGGCTCAAAGCTCTCCAATTTGTCAACTTGGGTGAAAATAATCTTGAAGCGAATGACAACAAGGGTTGGGAATTCGTCGCATCTTTGGCAAACTGCAGCCAACTGCGTTCTTTGGTATTCTACACGAATTCTTTCGGAGGACAACTACCAGGTTCAATTGTGAACCTCTCAACAACTCTCCAGCAGTTAATCTTGATGGATAATAGGATCTCTGGGAGTATCCCTGCAGATATCGGTAATTTGATTGGGCTGGAAAGACTTGCGGTAGGATATACTGGCATGTACGGAGTGATTCCAGAGAGCATTGGCAAGCTAGCGAACTTGATCGAGCTTGTCTTGTGCAACAATAGCTTGTCTGGGCTCATACCATCATCGCTAGGAAACCTTTCGCGGTTGAATAGTCTTGATGCAAGTGAAGGCAACTTGGAGGGGCCAATTCCGGTAAGCCTAGGGGAGTTGAAAAACCTCTTTGTACTAGATTTGTCCAAAAATTACCATCTTAACGGTTCGGTACCCAGAGAGATTTTCAAATTACCCGGCCTTTCTTGGTATTTGGACTTGTCATACAATTCCCTTTCTGGACCAATTCCTAATGAAGTTGGTAGTTTAGCAAATCTTAACAAATTGGTTCTATCAGGAAACCGGTTGTCTGGAAAGATACCTGATAGTATTCAGAATTGTGTAGTATTGGAATGGTTATTATTAGACAATAATTCATTTGAGGGAAGCATACCTAAGTCATTGAAGAATATAAAGGGGCTCCGTACACTGAACCTGACCATGAATAATTTCTCTGGTAATATTCCTGAGGCCCTTGGCAGTATTGGAAACCTGCAAGAACTGTACCTAGCACACAACAACTTGTCAGGGTCAATCACATCAGTTCTACAGGATTTGACAAGATTGTCTGAACTGGATATATCCTTCAATAATTTGCAAGGTGAGGTGCCAAGTGAAGGTGTTTTCAGAAACATCACCTACTTAGCGGTTGTTGGGAATATCAATTTGTGTGGTGGTACACCTCAACTTCGTTTGGCTCCATGCTCCAAAAGCCCCTTAAGCAAGAACAAAAAAAAGATGCCAATGTCTCTTGTAATTTTCCTAGCTATAGCTGGAGCAATCTTGTTCTTACTTTCAGTTATTCTTATTGTTTGGATACTTTCCAAGAAGCTCAAACCAAGCCAGAATACATTAGCACACAATTCAATTGTTGATGACCATTATGAGAGAATCCCCTATCAGGCATTAATGAGAGGAACTAACGGATTTTCAGAAGTCAACTTGCTTGGCGGAGGAAGTTATGGTGTGGTTTATAAGTGTGTTTTGGACACTGAAGAAAGAACATTGGCTGTCAAAGTATTTGCTAGGTATTCCAAGAGTTTTGAGGCTGAATGTGAGGCCATGAGAAGGATACGACATCGTTGTATCATTAAGATCATTACTTCTTGTTCGAGCATCAATCACCAAGGTCAAGAGTTCAAGGCATTGGTTTTTGAGTTCATGCCCAATGGTAACTTGGATGGATGGCTTCATAAAAAATCGCAAGAGCCCACAAGAAACAACACACTCAACCTTGCCCAGAGGCTTGATATTGCTGTCGATATTGTGGCAGCAACAACACAGCCTTGGGCGCCTCCCTCCTCCCCTGCTACACAGCCGACGGCCCCCCCTCCCAGGGGGT
Organism: Triticum aestivum; assembly: GCF_018294505.1. Classification (NCBI taxonomy): domain Eukaryota; kingdom Viridiplantae; phylum Streptophyta; class Magnoliopsida; order Poales; family Poaceae; genus Triticum; species Triticum aestivum. The sequence goes on along the minus strand of NC_057811.1, from coordinate 2,725,336 downwards.
CTACACACTTAATAAAAGTGTGTACCTCTGTAGCAACAACATTATCTTGAAAACCTGAGAAAAATGGTGCTACGTGTTCAGTGTATTCCTGCCTTAAATGGATGTCTCTGGCTGTAGTATCCAATACAGTTGCAAGATTAGCTGCTAACATGTAACTCAGGCTCGAGCTCTTTTCTGGTCCATTGTTTTCAGTAATATCTTGTTCCTGAGTGGGTTCATGTATCTTTGCTTCTGTATGTGTTCTTTTCACCTCTGGATTCTGGATGGGTGTTCCAGCAATTTCAATAGTTGGTATCTGTTCAATAAAAAAAGGCCATTGGGTGTGCAAAAGCTGTTAGTTAACAAAAAAACGGAACAAATAAATAAATTCAGAAAATGTCAAATGACCTCTGCAGCTGGCTCAACAACTTTATTGCGTTCGGCGTGAGTTGACTGTGCTATCGGTGTTGAAAATCCATCTCCATTCTCAACTCCATGGAAAATTTCCTGCCGGGTTGGTGAAACAGTGGATTAACACAAGAAAAAAGAATGTAAAAACCACATAAGAAAACCAGAGAAATAAAAACAGGAAAAAAGAAGAATTGTTAATGGGCCACAAAATAACAAAAACCTTTATTTTGTCTTGGACCACTGCTTTCTGAACTGCTGAGGTTGTGGACTCCTGTGAGCTTCTTTTTGTTCTCTTCTTTGTCTGACTTTGATCTGAGAACACATACATAATTATTTTAACACAAAATAAAATGATTTAAAAAGAAAAGTTTGAATAGGGCACACAAAAAGAAACTTTGTTCATTGAATGAGAAAAACTAGATATGAGAACGAACCACTATTTATTTCGGACCCATTAGAATCAAGTCGGACAGTGCTACGAGACAAAATTCCTTCGTTGGTTTGCATGTGCATATTCTGGCTTGACTCTAACTTGATAGTTTCTTGTGAGCCATTCAATGAAGAGGAGATGATGTGCAGTGTATCAAGCAACACTTGCTTTGCTATCAAACATGTTCTCAAGTTTTCATCCTTCATGCGCTCATGGAAATTAAGAAAAATATCTTCCTTGACCTGATAAAAAAAAATTATTGTACAAAAAACTCAAATAAGAAAAAGAGGGAAAAGTTAGCTTGCTTGATGGTGCATGCTACAGTGTCCAAAAAGGTATTTTATATGTTACATTATCTGGAAAGGAGTTCCCTAAAACCCTTTCAATAGCTTTTCTTATGTTAGAATTTTTTGCAGTACTGGCCCATGCAGCAGCTTTGTCCGCGTAGCATGTTTCCACCTCATCTTTTATCTGATTAAAAAAAGGGAAAAAGAAGAAAAATGGTGTTAGTTGTGGAACAATGTAAGAAAAAAAGGTGAGCACAAAAACAAAGAGTTATAAGGGTCTCAGATCACTTAGAAAAAAATGGATCTTACTTCCAGAGCTCCATATAGTCCATCTTTGCCAATAAGCATGTCGCTGAAGTGTTTCACAGTTTGACCTTTCCAAAAGCAAATCCTTGGCATTACTGTGGGTATGGATATAGCTCCAAAATTGTTGAAGTCTAGACAGCGAACCTAGATAAAGAACAAGTAGAAGCACTCTTGATTATGTTGAAAAAATGACAATGCTGTTGTTTAACCAGTTAACAAAACAATGGATTAAAAAAGAAAAAAAGGACTTACTGCTAGGTGGTATATGCAGCCACCCAAAGTTGTTGTTATCCGTTTCTCCTTTATCTTATCTTTCTGATTCTTCTTTACATAACACATGCCCCAATCGTGGACAAAGTTGCACCAGTTGAGGTTTTTCAGATTTGATACATCCACTAGAGCTCCCATATACTTTGTGCTAGGTTTGGTGTTGGATGTAGGGCATAGAAATGTTGCAAGGGCAACTATCAAGAAGCACCGTATATATTCTTCATCTGAGAATTCTTCAGTCAATAACTTGTTGCCGAAGAAACTTATTGAAGGCACTTCCGTTAGTCCAAACAAGGAGAGAAACTCAGTTTTGCCAATCTCCTCGTCGAGTGTGCTGATTGGGGTACTCCCTGCTGGTATTCCAAGCACCAAAGATACCACTTCAGCATTGAGAGGAATAGATTTGCCTCTGAGCACAATTGATTCATCTGTTCTGCTGACATTGTCGGCGATCCACTGAGCGAATGGCCTAGGGACATGACAGTCATCAACTTCAAGCATGTATCCGAATCCAGCGTTCCTCACAAGCTCCATTCTGTAATTGCTTTTGCAAACACTATCAACTATCTTGGCAAAATACCCTATGCTAAACCTGCTATACGCACTTGCTCTTCCTTTATTCAAACATTGTTGGGCTGCTCCCATCTGAGCCCTTGACCTCTGATAATTAACCAAAGAAGACAAAGTTAAAATTTGTAACTCAGCTGTACCAAACAAAAAAGTACTTGGCATGATAACACAGTACTATATAAAAAAACGATGGTGTGGTAGGTAAAAGATGTTAATAGAAATAAAAAACAATTTACCTTTCTGCTTTGCTTCTTCAAAACATTCCTCCTCTCATGTTTTCTCCCATCACTCTTTTGCAGCTGCATACAAAAGGAACAAAAAACAAAAGTTAGGCTCTTATAGAATAGATTGTATTCAAACAAAAAATGAACTTATGATGACAAAAAAGGCATGAAAACGTGAAAAAAGTTTGGTGCGGTGAAAGAATGATTTACCATTTTTCTGATACCATCAATCAACATTCCATCTGATGCTTCTGTTTCAGTTAAATCAATATTAGAGTCCTCATCTTCGGAAACCTTGCAATGAAAAGTTTGGTCCATGTCTTCAAGGTCGATATTGCTCTCTGAATTTTTACGGTTTGTATCTCTGTTTACATCCCCCTATAGAAAGAAACAAGAATTTTGAAGAAAAATAGTCAACTATCAACTGAGCACAAAAAACTATCATTGCACGTAAAAAAAGAGGATGTTAAAAATGCAACATCACACTGATATCATAATCCAACCATGATAAAAAAGAGAGTTTCTGCCTGCAGTAAACGGAGGGGCACATCTAATAGTAGATAGACAAAGAATGACACATCTACTTAATCTACATTGTCATCTCCTTAATCATTTGGCAAACATGGTAAATTAGCTAATATATCAGTGCCACACATGGCAAACATGAAACTAGCAAAGATGGATGTTGAAGGGCCAATTATAACACCCGAGTTAGGTCTATTTGATTTCGGTTGCGACTACTTCTATACCATTGACAAAGCCAGCGGCCAAGAAAAACAAAACAGGTCGGTTCAAAAACATAAAACATGGCTAATTCATCAAGCACAGCCACATAGGATGTCAACAAAAATAACTAGCAGATATAGTAACATTAATACTCAGATCGACCAGAAGTACCACCATAGAAACATCCTCTTACAAGTAACCACGACTATACACTGACCATCATCCATCCAACGATTTCCATCAAGCATTACTACTAATACTACTATGTAACCAGGTTACAATGGATAGGCAATAACCAAGAGTCAAGTATTATGGCAGAAATGCATCATTATTTCTAATTTGATACTACACACATTTGAATAGACACCAAAATCTAGCAAGCAGTAGGTATTTATAGGGACATACTACAGCATAGCAGGTTTTAATGTTGTTAAATTTATACCGAACATTTATACTTATGTCAAATAACATTTTTAGTTAAAATAATGTGGTAAGTTATATATACACGTTACATTATTCTTGTTTTTTCAATACATTACGTGCTAACATATATTTTTGCAAAATCACTTAGTTGTGAGAAACTAAGGAAAGAATTGAAATTCTTCCCTCAAAAGAACAGAAAAGGAAAGAAAAGAAATTGCATTGCTACTCGACTTAGTTTGTTATAAATTTGCATGAATATAATATATTTGTATCCTTAAGAATCTTGGTAGATATCTCTAACGTGAATGAGGTATAAAATATCCTGATGTCGTTTCAAGGTTATGATTACTTATGCACAGAAAGAGACGACTCCGGAGTATACTAGGCGTTTACGAGGTGGTCTTCGCCGTCACCCTCTCTGCTGCTTGTGTGCTGCACCGCTGATGCGGCTCTTTCGCATGCACGACTACACAAACATCAGCTGGATGCCAATGCCTGCCAAAGGAATCAGTACTTATTGTGGGATAATCAACGAATGGGATTCCTAATGCATGCTTAATTAAGAGAGATTCCTTCCTAAGACACGCTTGCATGCGTAAAAGGATTCCTAAGAAATATGGTGGGCAATTAAGAGAGATTCCTAATACATGGTGCATGGGCGCTGCATAATAAAGGTGAGTCCTTATGAGATCATTAAAAAAGGGATTCAATGCATGCATACTTGCATTGCACGTTGTAAATGAGGTGCCCTTTACATAATCACCATGTTAATTTCGTAATGCATTGCTAAGTAAACCGGATTCAGGCTAAGTGGCGGGTAATTAAAGAGGAATCCTAAGAGGCACACTTCATGCTTGCTGCATAATTAATATTAAAAAAGGTAACTTGCTGCTATGTGATTACAAGTATTACCTTAATGCATGGCTTCTATTTGATGTTACTAAAACATACTCTCAATATATTTCTCCACACCATCTTATGCATGCAATGACCACGGCAGCTATGTGCTCCCCTTTCGTTTTCAGCTTCGCTTGCTCAAGAATTGGCACAAGCGCAAATCCCGGTTTTTATGGGTACACAAATTCTTTCGCAAAACAATCCATCTTATGCATACAAAGGCAGCCACGAAATCGTTTCTCTAACAATGTTAATCTTGCTAACAAGTACTAGCAGAACTCTGTTGTCTGGTTAGATGTCTGACAAATCCTCTTAGCAGAAAAGTCATCACAGTGATCCGCCAAGAGTCGCTTATTCCACGATTGTCGGTTGCTCTGCAGAGCATGCAGCAAGGCGTGCCCGTAGTCTTCTTGTTCTCCATCATGGTGCAGCGGCAAGTGAACGGCGGAAGCAAAGGCAGCTCGGGGTTAGAGCAAGCTGGGACGGTAGCCAGTGTAGACGTTCCACCGCTTCTCGTTAGTTTTCTTCCAAGCAAATTCAGGATGTGCTTGAGTAGCCGGCAGCTGATTCTCATGGTCCCATTCCGAGAAACAGCCCACAGCGGCCTGCTGCTTATTCTCCATGATGTTATACTTGTAAAGATGGTAGCCCAACCTATAACACAGCATGCCGTCGCCGGCGTCGAACCAGACGCCGCACGGCTGGACGCTGCTGTCATCCTCCACGTAGAAGGTATATTGCTGCTTCCAGCCATGCAACCTTACGCCGCCGTCCATGTTGCCGTGCGGCAGGTACCAGAAAGAGACCTGCCACCTGCGCATGGCCGGTGACGCGAATGGCGACCCACAAGTGTCCGCGCAACTCGAAGGGGTGCACGTGCCCGGCTTCCGTCATGGTGGAATCCATCGGGAGGCGGTACGTGCAGTGCGCCTATGTGGCGACATCTATAGCTAGATCCGATCAGGCATCCAGTAATGCTCCAGCCGCTCAGTCACCACGTACAGCTTGCAGTCCACGAGCGTTGGCGGTGACGAGTAGAAGTTCGGAATTGCGCGGTACCGGAACACACGTGGGTGCCGACACCACCTATTACCACCCCCACACCCAAGGTGAACACGTCCAAGTAGCTCCGCAACGTCCCTAGCGATAGGTCGTCCCACGAGGTCAGAGAGGCAGAAGAGCTTGTACTGGTGGGAGGAGGGACTGAATCCCATGGCGTACTTGATGAGACTCATGAGAGGCATGATGTTGGGTGGAGCCTGGGTTGCACACAATTAAGTGGCAAGTAACTGTGCGTCTACTCCAATCCATGCTCCTGTGCTTGCAGAGCACTAGGCCATTGCAGCAATCCATAAGCTCCAGTTGCGGATGGTGTGGCAAGAAACTAAGTGATCCATCAATTTGCTCAACGTTTCAGGTCTGGCCAAGAAGCTTGGTAGCCTTCTTATTGAAGTCTTGGTACTGGCAGAAAAGACCTGTGGGGATTTTGGGCAGATTCTTTCGGTAGTTTGGATCAGGGGAGAAGGCAAGCCAGGGTTTCCAGACACATTTGAAGCGGCAAAAAGACTTGAGCAGCAGCCGGGAGAGGATTTCCACAATCAGATCATCAGGTAGCATACTGGCATTCATATAGTCCATCCCTTTATTATGGCAGTAGCAGTTCACTGGAAGTGTCCGAAGTGGTAATATAAGAAGCAAGTTTCTTTGAACTTGGAAAGAAAGAAACCTACGGAATCCGACAATTTTATCAAACAAAACAAATTTATAAGAGAAGAAAATGATAAATAGACATTTGCCCAGCGCACATACTACTTAGGAGGAAAGACAAGGTATATAACTATGCTGTAGTAAGTAACTTTATTAAAATCTGGAAGGTGATGGTACATGTATTAGTAGAATAGTTAAGAACTTCTTGTAACACGGTGCTAGGCCGGTAGGGTTTAAGCAAAGTTAAATGAAAAGGGAAAGCAGGGCAAAGGAAAAGGAAGATGAAAAGGGAAAGCAGGGGCAAGCAAACTGCAGATAATGACCATTAGTGAGGAAACTTCAACGAAGGTTCCCTTTTTTCAGTAAACTAAATACCATACCCAACTACTCATGTGTGCAGATTAACCAATTGATGCATACCCAGCCATGTATGAAATGGTTCCCGTTTAAACATGATAACTTATGCCAAATGGAGCACAGGATGGATCCTTCAGGTCGTTACTGTAGACAAGTCTGGTTCCTACTCAGCCACTCGGCCGTTATTGTACTTTCTTCAGTTGGTTCCTACTATATCCTGTTAGTGTCTTTTTCGCTTAATAACATTCATGCAGAACAATATGAGGGTCTACAGCTTTTCATTGAGGGTATTTTACTGACCAGTAGCTTTTTTTTATATATGTTAATCTCGTATGTGCTATAAAAAGTTCTGAAAACAAAACAAAACATAAATAAGGTAGAAATTAAAATATGAGGTTGGTTGTTTGTCTTCAACACTATTTAGTGGTGATGTCATGAATTCCACAGGGGAAAAACCTTGCCATCAATCCTCCTCTCGGCAGTATGATGGTTGCTAGCATCATTGTCCTAACATGGAGAGTGGCGACGTTTCTTGGATGATTTGTGGCATCGCAAAGCACTTAACATGGCGTGCTCGAATTGCTCGTCGCGCTCATCTTCATGTTTGTGCTGTGCGGTGGCCAGATCATGAGGTAGGAGTAGAGTCTGGCGGTAGCCCCCCGTAGATGATGCACCGGCGATTGGCACCAGTTGGCCATGATGGCAGCCGGAGTTTGAGGTCCCATCCTGGGAAACGGTGTGCAGCTTCCTCCTCCACCTCCTCCTTGTTGGTGTCGTACTTGTAGAGGTCGTCTCCCATGATGCAGCACAACATCCCTTCATCGTCGACCCATGCACGCTTGGGGTCATAGTTGGAACTTGGAATAGTGGCTTACTGGGCGATCGCTCTAGAATTTGTAGCACAATTCCTAATGGCCGTGCAGCTTCTCGCCCAGAGCCGGTGTCATGACCCAGAGTTGGACTGAAACACGAGGCCAGTGTAGGACGTGTACGGCAACGCAGGGATCGCCATGCAGCTCCATGGCGTCCATGTGTACTTTTAGGCACTCATGGTAATCCGGTAGAGGACACGTGCAGAGGACTTGCCTCACTCTCCACGCTGATCACAAACATCTTGTCGGGCTTCCGGTCTTTCGTTCCCACATACAACTTGCCGTTGATGAGCACAGCCGGAAACTCGACCTCATATATTAGGTGGCGTCGAGGGAATTCCGGTTGCCTCCACCACCCTTCACCGCCTAAGCCAAACCCTAAACCTTAGGTAGTTGTCAGGCGTCGACAAACCACAGAGGGGTAAACAGAACAGCTTCTCAACGGTGACGGGGTTGCACACGAACACCAGCTCCCGTCTTCCGTTGAACAGGCGAGTGGATTGCAAACCGGGTGCGAGGACAATGAATCCGTTGCACACGTTGGTGAGTTGGTATCCCTCGGCCAGGCCCATGACGCAGCACATTGTTGTGGGCTTGTCCGACGAGATGCTGAACACGGTAGTCTCCATGCTCTTCCCCAGTGGCTTCGACTGTGAGACGAGCAAGGCCTGCGCGGCGCCGGAGACGATGTGGGCGTCCAGGAAGGATGGGTCCGTCAGGAGGCGGCGCCATTGCCTGGACACGCAGCGGCAGCGGACGACGTCCCTGGTCGGCAGCCTCAGCAGGATGTCACGCAGAATCTGCTCGGCCACAGATTCCATCCTAGTATTGTCGGCGTCGGCGAACACCAGATCGGGCTGATCTCAGCAACCATATGGATACGTTTAGATGCCAAATGGCAGGCTCTACTTATCATATCCTTAACGGTATGTCTAGGACACATCTAGATGTGACATAGTTATGTCACATCTAACCTGATGTTCACTATGTTTATGGTCTATTTTTTTTATCCCAGCTTTTTTTGGTCCTTGTTGCTGTCTTATTTGTGGGAGCTTAGATGTGACATTCTTAGAAAACATCTAGATGTGAATTAGACAAACTGATAACAAAATATCCTATACCAGGCTTGTCGGCGCTTTTCATCTTGCATCATACGACTCCTATGTATCGCTTAGGGCTAGGGTTCGAGAGGAGCTCGTGGGCCTTGAGCGCGGGAAACTAGCCCAGCCCGTGAGCAACTTTGCCGGAATCTACTATATCTAAATAGCTAGTCCCCACTACTAGGAATACTCTTGCTTCTCCTTGAGCCACATCACCTAAATTGATTTAGCCGTTGGATATACTCAATCAGACTACAATAGCCATTGGATCTACCCATTAAGATCCACCAACGCATGCATGCAGAGCATGTAGTAATATATCTAAATAGCTAGCCCCTACTACTAGAAATTCTCTTGCTCCTCCTTGAGCCACATCACCTAAATTGATTTAGCCGTTGGATATACTCAATCAGACTACAATAGCCATTGGATCTACCCATTAAGATCCACCAACGCATACATGCAGAGCATGTAGTAAATGATGCCTAAGGAGTGTTTTAATCAATAAAAAGCTGATGCATGCATGCAACTCATACTCGGGTGCTAGCACTATGAAAGAAAGTGACGGATGCATACATATTTATAATGTTTTCGTCCAATTCTGCACTTATACATAGAGATCTACATTTTTTTATTTAAAATATTGATAAACATATTATCTTGCTACAAGAGAAATTGTAAAGACACTAGCTAGGTTGATTAGTTCAGCCTAATTTTTATTTCATACAAACTCCCAGAGCAACGCCCGGGGCATTCTTCTAGTTCCTTAAAAAACTACTACCAGAAGAAAAATATCTCTGTTGATATGCGTACGTGGTGAAAGGATAAGAGACAAGCGATCGCTAAAAGTGATGCACCTTTTTATTGGCCGAGCACAAATACGTATGTCGGTTTTTTTAAAGGACTCAAATCTATTACTCCCTGCCATCAATATTACTTGCCGCTCATTTAGTATGACTCTAATACACAGTTGTATTAAATGTGCAACAAGTAATATGTACGGATCGGAGGGAGAATAAGAGTTGAACCGAAGTACAAAGCAATCTGAGCATACTGCAAATTACATCAAGGTTGTTGGACTATCAATCAACTACCGCGCTCCCAGAAGGAGCCGATCCGTCGCTTTTGTCGCTCCCATACCAGACCAAGTGGTGACTGAAAACTAAAAGCATGAAAACTGCTAATGAAAACTATTGGTAACTGAAGTGTTTTGTTTTATTGCTTTACCCTTCTAGGGAGACTTGGAGTAAAAAAGAAGCCATAGTACGTTTAAGGGATGGCAATGGGTAGGGTATGGACGGGTACGACACTTTTCTACCCAAACCCATACCCAAATCTTTCTGTACGCACCCACTTCACTATCCATGGGCGCAAATTGGTACCCATGCCCATACCCATCGGGTATCCTTTACCCAATGGATATCCGGTGGGTACAATATATAGCATTGACATGACAAAAGTAAGATGAGAAAAAGGGCTAAATTCAGGTACCCATCCCGTGGGTACAATATATAGCCTTGGTTGGGGATGAATCGACGAGGATTCAGTAACCCGACTCTTGATTGCTTCAAGGAAAACCAGAGAAGATAGTACTGGGGCGATGGCCGGCTATGGCCTATGGTCTGTGGGCTAGTTAAGAACTCAAGATAATTATTTACTCACATATTATAGGGTTTAATTTATTTTATTAATTTTCTGGGTATCCATTGGGTTACCCATGGGTATAATTTCATATCCATATGCTACCCATGCTTTTTGCGGGTATGGATACCCATACCCATGGGTATGAAGTGGTAAAAAGTCTCACCCATGCCCACTATTTTCGGGTAGGGTACCCGCGGGTACCCATACCCATGGGCAAAACTGCCATCTCTAGTTTAACCTATTCTATCTCTATATTCTTATTTCTATTTTAAACACATTTATATTCTAACATTCTCTCTCAGTCATGGCGGGAGTAAAGAGGACGATTCCGACTGAATTTGAAGTCTTGTGCTCCCGTCATCTTCTCCATTGATCCATCATCGACCGTGCCGGCACCTGGGTGGTGGCTGCATCCCCTTCTGCTGCCTTCCTTGTTTCTCCTCTATTCCCTCCCGCAGTCACAGCGGGAGTGGTGTGGACGATAGTGAGCACGCGGATGCTGTTAACTAGAGTTGTTGCCGATGATTTGCTGTAAACCAAGCCATTAATGTCGATGCCGAGGTAGACAATAATAGTGATGTAGCTGTGGTCGAGGTATTTGTGCTCAATGGTGTAGTCGTGATGGATGATGAAGCCACACAAAGCAGGAGACACATAAAAATGCGCTATGTTGTAGATTACAGAGATGTTGTCATGGACGATGCAACTTGTGAATGTCTGAGGGTGCCGTCGTCGATGAGTCCACCAGTTTTGCCACGACCATAGGAAACCCATCGAGCAGACATCGGTTTTTTCAAAACTTTGTGGCCATGTAGAGGTCGTCACTATAGTGACTCTGTGTCAATACAGTCGTACCGTCATGGATGAAGCCGTCATCGAGGTCGCGTCTTGTAGAAAACTATGTCAGAGGACACTAGGTGTCCATCTTTTGGACATGATGGGGGCCGTGCGTTGACGACGATGGTGATCAAGAACACGTTCATGAAGACCTTGGCCATGAAGTGTCAGCGATGGCATTGCAGCGGCGTGTCGACCATAATGTGTCGCTTGAAGCCGTCCCTCGCGGCGACCAAGTGTCGATGCCGTGCCGTGTCGCGCCGAAGAATTTGATGTAGAAATAAATCACTTTCCACACTGGCCTGGCGTGTGGATGGTGTATGTCATGGTAGCTTCACGTAAAAGTGCTCGACGAAGATTTTTTTTTAAGGCTTGATGTAGTCGTATAGCTTGATGTCGTGGGCAGGGTCATTGAAGATCTCTCGGTGTAGGTGGCATCGCTCGGATCGAGGAAGCTGTGTTTTTTCTTACAAAAATGCTAGACTTACGGAGACCTTTTACAGGATTTAACGGACTGACCTCTCTCCTCACTAACCTCGGCCCAGCACGTAAAACTCCCGTACGTGTAGCATTGCCGTTTTTCTTATGCAGTGCTCGGTGCCGTCCGCGTGCACCTTGTGTCATTGTGTGGTCCGACTCATGCTGCACGTACATGTGTGTTGTCGTTGTAGACCCCACATCGTGCGCATGGAATCCGATGCTGGTGTAAAGGATCACGTGGAGCCATCGTTGTACTTGTTCAGTATATAGTATATAAAAAACTGTTGTTGTTGTTCTGTTCTGTCGTCCCAGATAACTTGAATTCAGAATTTAACCGGTCAAGATCATCGTTTTCTTGAAGAACAGTACTAAAAATTTGACACTTGAATTTATAATTCAAGTGAATGCTAGAAAAGTGTCCAGTGTCACCACTATGAGCAGGTCAAGCGTTGTTTCTGACAGGCAATGCACTACTTTAAACATATGGTGGGCAGCCGGAGATCTTTGATGGTGCATCTCGTTATCTCCCGCGGCTGGTGGTGCATGGAGGCCATCTTCTGCTCGAGGAGAAACTGCCTAGTGCTTGGGAAGGACACTACACCTTCTCCGGTGATCTCCCTACAAGCTACTATTCCATCAACCATAACCGTAGGGGTGTCTAGGTCGACGGGGATAGTATGCTCTGCTGCATCATGGGCTACCACCTGTACAAGTATGACATCACAAACAAGAAGGAACACAAACTGGAGCTTGGTCGTTTATATATTAGCATGTGACCCTGAACTCAGGCTTCCCTCAGATGGAAACCACCAATGGATCCTCTACGGTGGCTACAATCCTAGTTTACTCTCCATTTAGGATCTTAAAGCGGAGCAGCACCTCGACAACGAGGAGTAGCAATTTGAGCACAGCTTGTTACGTGCTCTGCAATCAGTGACAACTGATAAGATTGCTGCTAGCTGGAGGACTCATCGCTAAGGCCCCGTCTCAGAGCTGTGTAAGCAACTAGGCATACAACCATATAATTTCGTTTATTTAGCTTGACCAGGGTATTTTACCGTTAAGGATCAAACTGCTACTTTAATTGATCGTGTGCAATTAGTTTACCATTAAATGTATGCAAGCCCAAGGACAAAGGCGGACTCGGAGTGCTTAATCTGGATAAGTTTGCTAAGGATTTGCGGCTTCGATGGCTATGGTTCGAATGGGCTGACAAGAGCAAGCCATGGATTGGCATGGGGACGCCGTTCACAGAGGATGATCGCCACTTCTTTGCGGCTGCCACTTTGGTCACTGTTGGAAATGGACGAACTGCACAATTTTGGAACTCGTCGTGGCTCAACGGCTTACGCCCCCCGTGACATCGCGCCGGACCTCTTTGCCCTCTCTCGCAAGAAGAACTCCTCGTTCCAGCAAGCCATGACCAACAATCTTCGGATCACTTTTATTGATGGCACCAACGGTCTGTCCCTCGCACATATCGAGCAGTTTGCTGACGTTTGGGAAAGATTATCATCGGTGGCCCTAGTGGAAGAGGTGGAAGATTCGATTATTTGGAAGTTCACTAAGGATGGGATATATTCTGCTTCCTCGGCATACAAGGCTCAGTTTGAAGGTCTGACATCCTCTGATTTTGAGCAGTCCGTATGGAGGGCATGGGCTCCCCCGAGGTGCAAATTTTTTGCTTGGCTAGTTCTTCAAAATAGGATCTGGACATCTGACCGCTTGATCTGTCGTGGCTGGCCCAACTGCGGATTGTGCCCTCTCTGTAAGCATGCACAGGAGTCCGCTGCTCACCTTCTCTTCCAATGCCGCTTCACATTGCGCATTTGGAACGACATCCTGCCGTGGGTTGGAATGCACCACATCTCTATTACTTCATGGTTGGCGAGTGCTTCGGTCAAAGGATGGTGGAACCGTAACCTCCCGATTCGCCTCGGCTCCCCCAAAGCCCTTGCCTCATTGATGATGCTCATCTCATAGGAGATTTGGTCCGAGAGAAACGGTAGAGTCTTCCGCAACGTGGCGGTCCCTTCGATGGTCATCATTAACAAGATCAAGCACGAGGTGTCGCTCTGGGTTTTGGCGGGTGCCAAGCACTTGGGTATTGTAATGCCGCGAGAGTAGTTTTTCTTTACTTTGCCGCTTGCCGCTCCTGTCTAATACCTTCTTCCTTAATCAATGAAATGGCAAGTCTTTTGCCTCGTTAAAAAAAAAGTATGGAGAAGTCGGTTTGTGCCCCTGCCGAAGAAGTTCCATATTCAAAACCTGCCACTCAAATTTGTGTATTTTGCTGTGTGCCACTAACACTTGCGAAGAAATTAGGTCCGTGCCACACCACACCGACTCCGTGACTTGCCGTCAAGTTATCGTCTATTTCTTCTATTTGCTTACATTAGGCACCCACCAATTGTCATGTCAACCGCACCTCTATGGGAGTCACCACCTGTCAGGTCAACTACAAAGGGCCACGGGAGACGTGTTTGACCATAAATGAATATTGCCACGTCAATCACACCTCTAAGGAATCTGAATATGTTTTTTTTTGTATCAAGGTCGGGAGTTCGAAAGGGCGGGGGAGGGAGGCGGGTCAACTTGTAGGTGAAACTCTAGCTTCAAAGTCAAGGTATTTTCTGCTTTTGCTTCTGCACACCAGGAATCTATTCTAGACATTGAAAAGCACTGACCATATACTCTTCTTATGATCAAGTGTTGTCTCTATCTGGCAATTAACAAAAGTTAGAAACTGTTAATACACCATTAGCAGGTCAAGTGTTGTCTCTATCTGGCAATGCACTACTTCAAACATATGTTGGGCAGCCGGAGGTCTTTGATGGTGCATTTCTCTATCCTCTCGCTGATAGGCTCTCCATCGAGGCACGGGTGATTTCCATAGACCCAAAATGTGGGCCGACATCGACTGACATCGAGCACCTCAAGGTGTGGGCAGTGGTCGAGGAGGGAGACAAGTAGCTCTTTCTGGAAATAGCCGCTCCACAGCTCGAGGCGCTGCAGCAGAGGGAGGTTCTTGATTATCTTTGTGATAAGCTTTGTGTCACAGATGTAAGGCCAGTATAAGACAACAAGCTTCCTCAGCAAAGGCGCTCTGCAGGTTCATTAACAGAGGCAGTCTCAGACTGAAGTCAGCCAAAACCATACAACTCTACCTCGTTCATGGAGGCCAATTCAATCCAAAATTTAACCACCATAATCCAGACCAAACCAAACTACGTACGTTTTCCACCCAGCCATCCAAACCATATTTTGTTTCTGGATTGAATATGCAGTCTGAAAACGTGGACACAAGAAGCTGGCGTGCTCGCCAACCCATGCCCGTGAAGATAGAGAAGAGGCGAAGAGCGTACTGGTGACCTTGTACGCCTCCACGCCCACCAACAGCTCCATCTCCATGTGTTGGGACGAACCCGGATAGCTCTCTCTCTCTCTCACTCTTTCACGTGAAGGTGGAAGAAGGAGTATAGCGGACACAAGGTTTTTTGCGGTGACAAACACCTCGCCGCACAAACGACGCAACCCCGCACGAACGTTGTTTCTCTTCTTTCGAGCTCAAACTCGACTCTGGACCACACCGGATCATACATGGGACACTACACTCGAGCGTGGGCACCAGGACGCTGTGTCCAAGGGAGAAGATGTCGAGGAGCCAGCAGGGCGCGAGCACGCTGACGTGCACCTGGAATCTTTTGGTGACACTGCTGTAGACGGGCGAGTGCGCCAGCCAGCGCACGGTCAGGTCTAGGTAGACTTATATTGATGGAAGGGTGTACGTGCCTGTTGGCTGAGGTAGACTAGGACAACGGCGTCGACGTAGCCGATGAACGACTCACACCGGCCGGCGCTGCGCTCCACTGCAGCGTGCGCCATGGCCTTCCATCCTGCCAGAGGTGGTTCGTCCCACCGACGACGATAAACAAGATTGATGCGCCGCCATAGCAGGGCTTCGTTCAGGGCTAGCCGCCGCCAGGGTGAGCACACGAGCTCTGCGCCGCCGAGGATGTCGGCCTGCGGAAGTTGGCTGAGGATGATGCATAGGACGTCACGGGCAACGACGCCCAGTCCGTCCACTCACCCTCGCGGCGCCAACGACGCTGAGACGCGGCCGCCGGGCAGGTTAGGGTTTTGCTCTTCCTCTTCTTTGTATCCATCCAATTATTTCCTGTTTGCATACGCAAGACGGACGGTTTATAGATGCCGCAGCCATAAGAAACAACGTCAGTGCCATCTGCCATGGACCAGGGGCCTAAAAGTCACGTAAAAAACATTCATGAATTTGTTTTTCCAAAAGATTGGAATTTCTTTTCAGTTTTTTTTTTGCTTTTACTTTCCACGCCTGCTCTAACGACTTTCGGTAGACAACTGGGGTTCTTGGCTAGTAGAGCAGTTGTTTTTGTTTGAAGTGTCCAAAATAACTACCGGCCTTCTTGTTTTGGAACCAGCAATTAGTAAATTAGTAGTATTAGATTTACCCTCTTATTTTTTGTGGAGTAACTATGGCAAAAAAAACTGGAACTCGTAGCAAAGGTAGATTCTGATTTCTTTTCCTACACATTTTTCAAAATTGTTAGTTGAACACAACAATAATATTTTTTTTCAAAAAGGAAGATGAACTCCGGTCTCTGCATCAGGACCATGCATACATTCATTTTATTATGTATTCACCAAGACTTGCAAGGTAATAATCTATAAGTCTGAAGTCACCATCTCGGCAACATCTGTCCTATTCCTATCAACTTGATGAAGGGGTGCAGATTTTCTGAGCCGCATACCGAGACATCACACCAAAGCCCAATTTCTGAAGCCGGAGGCTCCAACCAAGCCGCATTGCCGGGTCTAGGGCACACAGCGGTCTGGCGCATTATCAATGGTCATGCACGCGTACGCAGCAGAGGCCGCCGCCACCTCCTTCCATCTATCCATCTTCAGAGTTGATACTGACGCCTCGACCTTGCTACGCCCAACTTCCGTCGACGCCACCATGAAGCTAGACTGCGCCACCAACTTGCACTTGTCCACCAACAGGCGTGCACCACCGACGCCCCGCTGCTCCACGCCGCCAACCGCGGTTGTCGACGTGCCAGATGCCACGCCGCTCATCCTCACAAACACCACCAGCTGCCACTAGTCCCATCTCTTCCTCCTACAGTTCCTCTAACCGAGCACCCGAACGGCCCAGGCGTCGCCTCCAAGAAGGGCACGTCACACGTAATGCCACTGCCACCCAATCTGAGGGGATTTTGGTTCTTCACCCGGGCATGGGATCGGGGTGTAGGGGAGGGACCATGACGGCGCCTACAAGGAGAAGAGCGACAACCTTGGTTGTCACCACCGTTGGGATGAGCGAGCCGTGCAGAGTTTCCTCCAGTCCGAATCCACCTCTTCCAGCCCCTGCCAACGCACTGAGGCCGACGGCCGAAACCACAAGCCACCAAGTGCGGCGGCAGATAGGCTACAGTTGTGTGGATATTCACCATAGCGCTGTTGCGCCCCTCATAGCGTTGTGCCCCGGCCTAGTCAGATTGACCTGCACGATCTTGCCGCTCGGCAGGGAGAAGGCTCCCCGCCGCCGCCAACATGAGGTAGGCTTCGTCCTCCGGGCGCCTAGACGGTGGCAAGGGGAGAGAAGGATGAGGAGAGCCGGGGGCCGGCAGCGTTGGTTGTCGTCCACTGTCACTTGGTGGGGCACCAAAGGAGGGAGATCCTATTCATGTGTTCCTTTTTATGCTGTAGGAATGTATATTCATGTGCACGAACACAACAATAATTTACTGAAACTAAGCATTTGTTTTTTTTACTTTGCTCGAGGTTCATACTAGAACTATATATATGTTGCTATTAGTAATGACAAACAATATATTAAGCTAGTCGTGAGCCGAAGATAAGTAGAAAACCCATCGCCCGGACAATGACAGATGAGCGCATACAAACGGAATGGAAAACACTTGCCTTCATCCGGTGGATCGCATACAAATGATCTGCCTCCTGGTCTGTGTGATGGGTGTCTTCTTTGCGTGTCTCTTTATGCCACATCATAAGTGTTGCAAATTGCCTCCTCCAACAACACCTATGTTGCAAAAATAATGAAGACAAAAAATGCTAATATTGTATGCAACACTGGTAGAAAAAAGCCCTTTAGTCCCGGTTCGCAACAGCCTTTAGTCCCGGCTGTGCAACCGGGACTAAATA
>NC_057811.1:2704682-2707315 GCF_018294505.1 Triticum aestivum | reverse complement strand
TTAGGGTTTTAGCCCCCCTAAACCTGGTTTCTTTTTAATTTGTAGTGTTTTATTTCTTTTATATTTTATTTTGTGTTTTGTTTTAATTTTGATGAAGTTTCAATACCCATATTCTACGATACTATATATATACATGCATATGAAATTTCAAACAAGAAGAATTCGAGAGGAATATATAATATATATTCAATCTCGGGTGACCATATACAACTTCGAACAAGTTTCCATACACAATTAGGATGGAGGACCATATACAACTTCGAACAAGTTTCAATCTCGGGTATGCATATAAATGTCTGCGTCCTCGGTATAGTGTTGTCCTTTAGGATTGATGACTTCCCTCAAGAAAAATCCTGCTAATTCATCTTGAATTGGTCGGAAGCGAGCTTCTGGACTAAGCCTCCTCCGCAAGTTATCCGTCGCGTTCCGCACGCTATCCGATGCCTTCCGCTCAGAGGTTAGTCTCCGGATGTTCTCACAAACATAGTATCCACATAGATTGGTCCCCGGTGGCTGCTTATCCACATTAACTAACCTTCTGAAATCTAGCTCATGTTTGAATTCACCGACAATTTCTTCTGAGAACCGTCTCCAAACCCTACAGGGCAAAGAAAATTAAATGAACAAGGGAGTTATTAGTTACTTGATATTAGGAAATGAACGAAAGAGACCAATCGATATAGAGCTCAAATGATTGAAAATAATTACTTTTGCAGCATTTTTCTCATGTCGGCCCAACGCTTTGGATCCGAATCCATAGAGTCCATGATTAGAACTCTGGAGGTGTGAAGTTCAATATTTAGCAGAATCCAGTGGAACCTGCGGACACGTTACATGCACAGTCATGCATAACTCATCGATTAGACATACCATGCATGGAGTAAACAAAAGAGAATGGGCACAAGAGAGAAACACTCACCCAAAATGGTAAGGAAATAGAATATGACTTTTGAGTTGATGCTTTCTAAGAAACTTGTACAAGTCTTTCTCCACGTCTTCGGGGTGATATTGTAACACATGTCCATTAACGATATGTGGGTCAATGAACCCAACATCATGGATGTTTCTTATTTTGCATTCCCAAATCTTTAATCTGCATAATAGCGTACGCAACAATATAGTTAGGACAATATATATATATATATAGTGCAGGCAATGAAGAACGAGATGAGGTAGAAATAAATCACTTACAGAATGTAGCAACTCAGCATAGATTTGTCGAGGTCGCGCAGATTGAACAGCTGGAACAATTCACTCATATGAACTTGTACAGAGTACCGTTTGGTGTGATGCTCCTCTGTAACATCCGCATAAATATATTCTTTGTCGGCCCATGTTATGAATTGCTTGTACCAACGTAGCAGATTTCGCATTTGTGGCGGTAGACTCTTCTCCCGCGCAGGCTCGACGAGAGGCCCATTCCGCACATATTGTAATGCTATCTCACATACTGGCGCATCCTCAAGGCCTAAGAAGGCACGAAGAGTCAAACCCATCTCGGACGCTTGTTTCATGGCACTCGCTACAGTCAATCCAAGTGCTGCCGCAGCTGCTATGATCTCGGGGTCCTCTTCCGGACCGGCTTTCACTATGAGCGGGGGGATCGATTGTTTCTTCTGCATCCCGAGCTGGTCAACTTGTTTCCCGCTTTTTTTACTTTCTTCTTTCTCCTCCTTCAATATTTTTGCTTTCCTACGAAGTTCATGTCCATAGTCGTCAGGCATATTCAGCTCGACTTGGGACGGTGTCGTCAAAAAATCCTTAGCCCACTTCTTTTGCTTCTCAGTGAATACTTGCTTGGGCTCAGGCTCTTTTATCGCCTTCATATCCGCCTTCCATTTCTCATAATCAGCAGACGCGGCCAATTTGGTTTCAGCTTCACTAAGTTCCCCAGGCATTGGGAGGAGAGGCTTCAGTGATGGCTCCGGTACCCTTGTGGTCTTAGGTACATAAGGGTCCGGGTTAATAGTCCAGGAGCGGGTTTCCTTGCTGTCCGCCTGCTTCTGCTTCTTTGCCGGAGGTGGATTGGGGGGCGTCGTACCCGCCGGAGGAGGATTGGGGGGCGTCGTACCCGCCGGAGGTTGTGGATCGGGGGACGGCGTCGAATGGCGTGAAGGAGGTGTAGGTGAACCACCACCACCGCCACCACCGCCACCACCACCACCACCACCATCGGAGGGGGGTGGACTTGCTAGCCTTGGTGCCTCGCCTGGAAACACTATGTACTTCTTTTTCCATAGAATGAACTGGCGCTTGACATCTCCAAGTCTGCTCTCCCCTTCGGGTGTAGGTTTGTCAATCTCCAGGTCCTCAAACCCTTGGACTATGTCTTCCACCGTGACACGAGCATAGCCATATGCAATGGGGTTGTTGTGGTGGAGTGCTCCAGGTGTACAGGGTAAAGCACTGCCGCTAGCTACCTTCGTGGAAACGTTCCCCACGGGATAATGCAGATCACATTCTTTCATCTCCTTTACATCATCCACGGGGTAGTGAGGCTCCGGTGCACGAATCTCGATCATCGGTGCACTAGCACCAGGCGGGGCATCCATGGAAGCCACGCTGCTTCTCCGCTGCTGGCTTCCGCGATCCGCTTCATGATCTTCATGCGGCCCTGCAGCCGATTTTTCTTT
>NC_057811.1:1654545-1744983 GCF_018294505.1 Triticum aestivum | reverse complement strand
TGAACAGTTCCCGGTGGGGGTGGATGAACAGGACCCCGTGGTGTTGCCTCTGGATGAACATGACCCCGATCGATCGAGCCGGTTGGGGCTGGATGAACAGGACCCCGTGGAGGGCAGGATGAACAGGACCACCCCGTGGAGGGCAGAATGAACCGTAGATGGTGGAGGGCTGGATGAACAGTAGCCCGTGGAGGGGTGGTTGAATAGGAGCCCGTGGAGAGGGCTGGTTGAACAGTAGCCGGTGGAGTAGCGCGTGGTGGAGGCTGGATGAACAGGAGCCCGTGGATGAACAGTCGCAGGTGGAGGCTGGAGGAGGTCGACGGTGGATGAACAGTAGACCGTGGAGGCTGGAGGGTGTCGACGGTGGAGATGAACAGTATCCCGTGGAGTCCCGTTTTGCGGTACGCCACACCCCTCCCAATGAACAGGAGCCCCGTTTCGACCGTAGGGCTCCAACACAAGTCCGTTTCCTTCCTTTTGCGGTACGCCACACCCCTCCCGATCAACAGGACCCCGTTTCGACCGTAGGAGGTCCGTTTCCTCCGTTTTGCGGTATGCCAGACCCCTCCCGATGAACAGGATCCCGTTTCAAACGTGGCCGATTGAACACAAGGCCGTTTCCTCCGTTCTGCGGTACGCCAGGCCTCGTTTCCATCGGCTGTTCCGTCCAAGCCCTCCCGATGAACACGACGACGCATTCCGTTCCGACCCAGCCGGTTGGCTCCCACGCGTTCTGTTGCCTCCCGATGAACACGACGCATTCCGTTGCCTCCCCATGAACACGGCGCATTCCGTTGCCTCTCCATGAACACGACGACGATGCTGTTTCTCCGTTCCGACCCAGCCATGTACACGAGCCCTCGCCGTACGTATGCGCGAGTAGGCATTCGAGACCCCGCCCGTATGTACACATACGTGGCCGTATTTTCTTTCTTGCACCCTGGCCGCTATACGTACGTGTACATGCTACGTGCACGCCTCTACTACGACACGTACGCGCCTCTACTACGACACGTGCGCGCCTCTACATCCACCAGTATATATGTACGTACACGTTCGCGACCAGAATGACAACGCTACGTACGCTTCGACCAGGTGGGTCCCGACTGTCAGGCACTTCCTTGCCTGCGAAGATGTAGCTGGTGGGTCCCAACAGTCAGGGGGCGAATCATTTTTTTTGCCCGGACGCACTTCCTTGCGTGCGAAGATGTAGCTGGTGGGTCCCAACAGTCAGGGGGAAACGTTTTTTTCCCAAATACATTGGCCCGTCCGGTGGGTCCCAGCTGTCAGGTGGAGGAATCATTATTTTCCGCGTAATAAGGAGGCACTTCCTTGCTGCGGCCGTGGACCAATCTGTCAGCCTCTCCACGTACAGTCCACGTCCGATGGAAGTCGTTCCTTGACCACGTTGACCACGCCGCTCTGAGAGCACCAGAGCGGTGGAAAACGGTGAGGCCTAGGAAGGGGACGACGGGGAGCCGGGGAAGACGCGGCAGTGAAAGCCCGCACGGAGAGGAGTACGAGGGTTCACTGGTTCGGCTGCGGTGTGAGGCTGCCGTCGCTGCAAGGCCTGGTCAGCGGTGGGAATAGTAGGGGGCGGTGAGGCCTCCGCGGCAGCACAGCCGGCCACGGGAGGCAGGAGCATGCGGCACGACCGGTGCTGCTTTGGGCGGCTGGAGCAAGAAGACCAGAGGTTGAAGAAGCACTACGGCCGTTGGATGGACATTGTACGGTCACTGGAGCTAGAATCGTTCATATTGACTAAAGTTGACAAAGGCCCCCGTCCCAGTCCACTTAGTAGGCCCACAAGTCAGCCTCCCACCATGGTGGGTCCTAGCTAGCAGGGGGAGTATTCATTTTTTTGTGCGTAATAAGGAGGCACTTCCTTGCGTGCGAAGATATAGCTGGTGGGTCCGAGCTGTCAGCGGCGGTAACGTTTTTTTCGTGAAATACAGAGGCCCTTTCGGTGGGTCCCTGATGTCAGGTGGAGGAATCATTATTTTGCGCGTAATAAGGAGGTATTTCCTTGCGTGCGGCCGTGGACCCAGCTGTCGGCCTCTCCACGTACAGTCCACTTCAGATGGATGTCGGTCGTTGACCACGTTGACCAGGCCGCGCCGAGAGCACCAGGGCGGTGGACGACGACGAGGCCTAGGAAGGGTACGACACGGAGGCAGGGAAGACTCGGCAGTTGTTTCCCACGCGGAGGGGAGTACGACTATACGAGGGTTTACTGGTTCATCTGCCGTCGCCGGAGAATAACAGCAGGTGTGGGTGAGTAGAGGGATGGCTAGGCCAGCGATGGGAGTACGGTGGGGCGGTGAGGCCTGCGCGGCAGCACAGCCGGCCGCAGGGAGGAGGGAGTAGGCAGTCCCGCCGGCGCTTGTTTGAGCGGCTGGAGCAGGAAGAGCAGAGATTGAAGAAGCACGACGGCCGTTCGATGGACATCCAACAGTCACTGCTTGTGCGTCAACCTTTATGTTAGGAAAGCCTCAAATCTGTGGAAAACAACATACAACCCATCTGCCATTATTTCTAATAATTTACAGCCCATTTGCTAATTCTTAAGGTTTTTTGGAGCCCATATTCTTTTTGTTAGCATTACAGCCCATATTGTGGCCACGGTTAAAAAATTATACGAAATTTTGCATATTTCGGTGCGGTCCGAACTATTTTTAAACCCGAAATTTCGACTCACATTCAAACTGATTTTAAAAATAAATGTATATCAACATAAAATCCAACAAATTCTCCACGCATAAAAATTAATGTAATTTAAAATCTCGAAATGAAAAAAAGATATTTGAAACTAATTGCCGGTTTGATGTGTTTTAAAAATGTACAGCCCATTTCTCATTACTGATAGGCCATTTTCTCGGCCAGCCGAATGAAGCTCTCCTTGTCTTGAAAGATTTGCAGCCCAAAAGGCCTGACAAAGCGACTTACTTGGCAAATCACAAAAAAACTGGGCTATGGCCGTGGACCCAGCTGTCAGCCTCTCCACGTAGAGTACTCTTCCGATGGAAGTCGGCATTGACCACATTGACCATGCCGCGCCGAGAGCACCAAGGCGGTGGACGACGGCGAGGCCTAGGAAGGGGACGACGCGGAGCCGGGGAAGACGCGACAGTGGATGCCCACGCGGAGAGGAGTACGAGGGTTCACTGGTTCGGCTGCGGCGTGAGGCTGCCGTCGCCGCAGAATAACAGGGGGTGTGGGTGAGTAGAGGGATACCCTGGGCCAGCGGTGGGAGTAGTAGGGGGCGGTGAGGCCTCCGCGGCATCATAGCCGGCCACGAGAGGCAGGAGCACGCGGCACGACCGACACTGCTTTGGGTGGCTGGAGCAAGAAGAGCAGAGGTTGAAGAAGCACTATGGCCGTTGGATGGACATCGTACGGTCACTGGAGCTAGAATCGTTCATATTGACTAAGTGGACAAAGCCCTCCGTCCTCGTCAACTTAGTAGGCCCACAAGTCAGCCACCCACTATGGTGGGTCCCAGCTAGCAGGGGTATTCATTTTTTGGTGCGTAATAAGGAGGCACTTCCTTGCGTGCGAAGATATAGCTGGTGGGTCTGACCTGTCAGCGGGGGCAACGTTTTTTTCGCGAAATACAGAAGCCCTTCCCACGTACAGTGCATGTACAGTGCGTAATAAGGAGGAACTTTCCTTGCGTGCGATCATGGACCTTGTGGGTCCCAGCCGTCAGACTCTCCACGTACAGTCCTCTTCCGATGACTCTCGTATGTTGACCACGCCGCGCCGAGCGCACCGAGGCGGTGGACGACGGCGAGGCCCCAGACTGGAATGACCCGGAGATGGGGAAGACGCGGCAGTGGAGTCGCAGACAGAGAGGAGTGGGAAACTTGACTGGTTCGGGTGCGGGGTGGGCCTACACTCGGCAGAGAATAACAGGAGGTGCGGAGTGGAGGGATGGCCTAGCCGTCGGCGGGGTAGCGTTTCGCTGAGGAGCGCAAAACAAAGCCGCTGGACGCCGAAGGCTGGAGCAGGCGGTTCCGGCAGCGCTGGGGGAAGAAGACGAGAGATTGAAGAAGAATGCCGGCCGTTGGATGTAACTCCAACGCCTTCTTAGGCTTCGACCTACTGGCCCACATGTCAGCCAGTCCATTTGTTTTTTTAGTCCATTTGGTGGGCTGGGTGAAACAATGATGTAGCATCTATGCAGCCCGTTTAAATCCCATTTGCATTTGCTCGATATCCGCGGACTTGCTGGGCTGGGTGAAAATATCATGTTGGGCTAGATGGAGAAATGTTATAAAAATATAAACACATGATTGCACGCCAGTGAAATCTTTGCAAGCTTATGTACGCAATCACTAGGAGTTAACTTGCCAAGTTATATATAAACAATTATTATTATTATTTTGTAAGAACTTTCAACTTATGAAATAAAATATCATTTTAATTTGATGAGTTAATAGTACGTGGGGTATTATTATTTTTTAGGCTAGACGTGGGACAGTTGAGTTGGTTCTAGGGGAAAGTACTAGGAGAAAATTCAGTTTACATCGAAAAAGAAAGTGGGAGAAAATTCAGAGACCTGCTGGGTCCACCTGAGGAGGGGAATATGTTGGGAGGAAGGAGATTCAAAGCACGGCAGCCGAGTGAACTAGTTTTATTTTTACGGACAAGTGAACTAGTTTACATACATAAGCAAATAGCCACTAAAAAAAGCAATCAGGTTAATGGGTTCGTAAAAGAAATATTTCGGACAAAACAGATAATTACGACACATAGGCTAATGCATGAAACACTCAGATGATAAAGGTGCTTATAAACAGATAAAGTACAACATCCAGACCTTCCTGGCACGCTTGATCATGACGCTGCGGCTGTCCGTGTACTCGTTGGTTACGGGAAGCAGACACGCCCTCATGTCCAAGATCTGCCTGTACATGTCGTAGCATGCGTATGCGTCCTTGGCCGCGTAGGTTATGTAGGCTAGATTCAGAGGTACCTCCCACGTGTTCATGTCGTCTTCTTTCATGTTGGCGTATCAGGGGTCGATGATGGTCTCAGCGAGGTCAACCACGGAGTCCTTCTCTTGCCCATTGCTGATGATCTTGTATTGCTTCTGGATGTCGACAAGCTTGTTGCACCAGATGGCCGAATCGTCGCGTTCTTCCTTCTCTCCACTGTAGCAAAGGTGCAGTCGGCGCTGCCGATGAAACGGGCGAATGCTCCAGAACCTGGTGCAGCCATAGGACTGAGGCGAGGCAGAGCTTCACCGAGTCCGTATCGTTGGTGTACATCACATTCAACTTGGTGCAGCCATAGGACTGAACAGCGAACTCAAAGGGGAACTCCTTTATGAAGTCCATATCCAGCAGGCTCACCCCTCGGATCGCCATTGGAGTCTCTTCGAGTGAACGAGTGTGTAGGCGGCGGCAGCAGTTCGTTTTTCAGCTCTTGGGGAACTGGATTCAACAGTAAGCTGAGTGTGTACAGGCGACAACAGTTACTACCCCTCCCTCGTCTGCTGCACACCCGACAGAAGATGCACCCTCGGCCACACGTCGGTTCACGAGCGGGTCTGTATTGGTACTGTAATAACAGGAGTTAGTGGTCACTTT
The DNA here is from genome assembly GCF_018294505.1 of Triticum aestivum. Lineage (NCBI taxonomy): Eukaryota > Viridiplantae > Streptophyta > Magnoliopsida > Poales > Poaceae > Triticum > Triticum aestivum. The sequence continues at coordinate 1,739,389 of NC_057811.1, read as the reverse complement.
ACATAAATTTAATTAGCTTTAATAGAAATTTATACTTAAAACAAGGAATGCATTCGCTCGTTCTATCAGTGCCACAGGATCAACATGCACAACAATTAGAATTATTATTCTCAGGACGCTCACGATCAGCACATTTGTTGCACTTTCACAAAGATAATACTACCAAGTTTGAACTGTTTGTTATGGTTGTTGTGCTTTGCATCATCATGCCGTGTTTCCCAGCTTGAAAGATTCAGAACCAACAAATAAGATCCAAATAATAAGTACAACAAAGATGCCTACACATCTCATTGATTCCCAGCTTGCAAGATTCAGAACCAACAAATAAGATCCAAATAATAAGTACAACAAATATGCCTACACATCTCATTGATTCCCAGCTTGCAAGATTCAGAACCAACAAATAAGATTCAAATAATAAGTACAACAAAGATGCCTACACATCTCACTGATTCCCAGCTTGCAAGATTCAGAAGCAACCCATTAGAGCCTTTTGATAAAGTGAATATCGGGATTAAATCCATCTTGGCTAGCCATGTCATACAATCGAAGAACTTGGCGAATGCTCTTGACCGTCACAACATCTGTAGTTGAGTATTCCTGTTTGCACAACGCAGATAATAAAGAGCATGATTACTATAATACTGGCACTAATGGAAGTCAACCTGCAGCTCCACCCGATGATTCAATTCATGCCACTTTTTCTGCAGTACGCCTGAAATGAAGCAAAGATTGCATCATTCAGCTACGACTCATCTTGCAAAGGCTAATAAAATGTTGCACGAGATTGCCAGCAGAATTTGACGAAGATTTTGGAAACTCCAATCACCATTTTGTGCAGTTCGACCAAAATTGAGAGATGTTGCCCATGTAACATTTTAGTTGAACTGCACAAGACACTCATTCCAAAAAAGTGTTTTGTGCAGTTCACCAAAAGGTTACAATAGCAACAAGGTGAAATGGATATCCCTATCTGCACAAAAAGATAGAAAGTAAACAGTTGCTGGTCAATAAGAATATACGAAACATATACAGAATGAAAAGAAGCATCTTAATTATGTTCATGGCAATCACGCAAGGACAGTAGAAATTTTAAAACGTCAGCAATGCTTCATGTTACCAGAAGCATTATGATCGACAATGAGATTTCTCAAATATGTGATTACTTTAATGGTGGCATTGCTTGTTTACCAGACACAGTATATCAACAGCAGCTAAAGAGTTGGTTTAAGGGCATGGGACCGTGGGGTCACCAGGACACTCAGCAGAGTAAAGGAGCAACTTACTTATCATACTAGGGAAAACAGCAGGAGTGCCATTTGTAACACAGTTTAATTGCATCTTATAACTGGAGGCATTAGATTAACAATAACACTGGTTAGACATGTCCCTAAGGTAACAGTGTGATCGCTTCATTTTACATGCGCCCTTACATTAACAACAGCAAAAGGTTGGTATAAGGACATGCGACAGTGGACGCATCAGCACAATGTACCTACAAGGAGGCATAAAGTGGTGATGCCGAGTTTGTTCATGCTATGTGAGGGCAGCAAACCTAATCCTGGAGACCTTTTACTATGTGAGGGCAGCAAATCTAATCCTGGAGACCTTTTACTATGTGAGGGCAGCAAATCTAATCCTGGAGACCTTTTACTATGTGAGGGCAGCAAATCTAATCCTGGAGACCTTTTACTATGTGAGGGCAGCAAATCTAATCCTGAGACCTTTTACTATGTGAGGGCAGCAAATCTAATCCTGAGACCTTTTATTATGTGAGGGCAGCAAATCTAATCCTGGAGACCTTTTACTATGTGATGGCAGCAAATCTAATCCTTTTTATCCTTTTTTCAACCAATAATAGATCTGTTCCTTATCCAGTTTGTACTGCGTTTTCCCATTATTTCCCTTTTCAACCAAGAGACCGGTTGGGTATCCGGTCTCTACTACTTTCACCATATTATTTCCTCTTTGAATCATGTCCTAGATTCATGCTACAACTTTCCCCCCTTTCTTCGTTCTTTGAACAAAGCCCTAGATTCGAATGCATGAAGTAGCTTTACCTCTAATAATACTAAAAATTTAGGTGGCTTTGGAAGAGCTGATGGGAGTAGAAAAAGATGCACATGCAGACACGTGGGGAGCTGGGGCAGTAGAGCAAGGCCGCTGTCGAAGAACTTATACCTGAGGGTCACCGGGATGTCGGCGGCGGCAGGTCGGATCTGCGGACAATACGACAGAGGAAGAAGGGTCGGAGGACCTCCCGAGCCGGCGCTGTGTCGGAGAGAACGGCACGGGCAAAGGATCGGGCCCCTCCGGAAGCTGTGGGTTTCCTCCCTCGGCGGCGATGACTGCGTGAACGATGCACCTTTTAGTCCTCTACACACACCGGCCGAAGGGATCCGGCCGAATCTGTGACCAGCGGTGAGCAGAGAGAAAATGTCGCTACCGCTGTCTTGTTTATATCTGGAGAGGATGAGAGAATGAAGAGAGCAACCCTAGTAAAGCAAGCGCTCAGGCCCCTGCGTCCATATATAGTGGAGTGATTATCTTTTTTCTCTCCACAACAAGCGTTTCAATTTGTGTACGTGGCATTAAAGAAAAGAAACTCTCTATTTAAGGTGACTACTGTACGACTCCTACTTACTACTAGTAGTACTACAGTATTGTTCACTTGTGCTCCCCGCCCCTCCATTCATTGAACAACCCCACGGGTGAATAAACATACAGTAAGTACTGTATTTATATAAAAGGAACAAGCTCGAACTATTTTCGCGTAGTTAAAAGTTGAGGGCGGGGCTTTTCCCGGGCAGTACGCGCGATAGTTTTCGGGTAGGCGGTTTGACAGAGAGGCGAGGAGGGTGAGCGAGTGGGGTTGTGCGATTTGACGGCGCGTTACTGCTGGAAAGACTTGTGATATGACCACTCACTATAGTCATGAATTACTGGCGCTCCGACCGGGGTGATGCCCCCCTTCCGTTCCGCGCTCTAATCTGGTGCATGACACGTCGACCCAGATGCCGACTCTCCCACATGTCGGAGTAGTAAGAAGGAGCAAAGAATGATGCGGTATATACTAGTACTATACTAGAGTACTACTCAGGTCGGAGGAGTGCGAACCACAGCAGCCCAGTGAACCAGCAGTGCGAACCACGGTAGCCCAGTGAACCAGCAGTAGAAAACAATGTGGTGATATGGCCATAAAAAACAATGTGCTACGGTCCACACTGTAGCATGTACAGTAACACTCCTCTTTGTTTGGATCCCTGAGTTAGAGCTAGTTTGGGTTGAAATAGCCTCAAATTATCGAAACAAGAGGGGTTAGTTTGAGCTAGTTTGCTCTAACCCAGCTAAAAAAATAGCCCGGTGGGGAGGTTCTAATTGGGTTAGTTATCCTCGGGCCCACTAAAAGAGAACTAAAAAAATCTCCCCTGCCCGCACCAGATCGCTCCCCCCTCTCGCATGACTCCTCTCTGTTCCCCATAGGGCCGCTCGCCCTCTCTCTCCTCCGGCCGCCCTCTCCTTCCGGCCTCCGCCGCCCTACTCCGGCCGCCCTCTCCCTCCGGCCTTCGAAGGTCGCCCCGCTCCCCCTTCACCAGTCGTTTTTCTCCCTCTGTCGTGCGCGGCGGCGGCGCATCTACCAGGGAGGTCGCGAGAGGGGTGAGTTTGTTCGTTCCTTCTCTGTCTCACGGCCATATCATTGATCTTGCTTGCTCTAGCGCTAATTCTGATTTGGAAAAGTAGATCCTGATCGAACTTGGTATAGATTTGTGGTGCACGCATGGAATTGTTTGATGCTGCTTGAGGTGGTAATAAATCTTTCTAGAGGCCCAAAGATTCAGGTCACCTTTCTAGGTATTTCAATTTCAGGCTTGCATTATTTCTAGAGGCCCAAAGATTCAGTTCACCTTTCTAGGTATTTCAATTTCAGGCTTGCATTATTTCTAGAGGCCCAAAGATTTAGTTCACCTTTCTAGGTATTTCAGTTCCAGGCTTGCATTATTTCTAGAGGCCCAAAGATTCAGTTCACCTTTCTAGGTATTTCACTTTCAGGCTTGCATTATTTCTAGAGGCCCAAGATTCAGTTCACCTTTCTAGGTATTTCAGTTTCAGGCTTGCATTATTTCTAGAGGCCCAAAGATTAAGTTCCCAGTCGGCAGCAAGTGGCCCTGCTACCCATGCCGGTGTCGACCCCAACTCACAAGGGCCGACGTCGGAGGGGTTCCCGGGGCTTGGGCTCTATAGAGCCTTCCTCCAGAGCGGCGATGGCGAGCCCCTCCCTCGGTGCGTGAGGGGCTCCGGGCGACTTCCGTGATGAGTTAGCTCATTCTTTATTTCATGAAGTGTTTTTTTATTTTGTGAAGCTTGATTGGCGACTTGTATGTTTAAGTGGGATATCTCATTTGTATGGACAAAGTAAAAATTATCATGTTTTGCATGCTTGATTTGTATAGATGGTTCGTTTATGTCAATTATGAGCAGGAGGAGGCCACAGAAGAGCCGGCCACACCAAGAGGGTGCTTGGATCCAAGGGACTTATTTTATTCTGACTAAAAATAGTCTCTTTAAGAGGCTAAAGTTCCAAGCACCCCTGACTAAAGAGGGGCTAAAACTAGTCTTGAGACTAAAAATTTTTAGTCAGGGGTACCCCTACTAAAATGTGGATTAGTCCTCTCTCTCCTCATTTAACTCCTCTCCTTTAACACAGGCGAGTTCTGGATTGGAGGGTTTGGAGGATAATAAATGCTCATTAACTTGATTTTAGTCTCTTTAGTATTTGGATCCAAGCATGGGTGAGGCTAGCAAGTTTTAGTCCCACTACTTTTAGTCATGGAACTAAAACGTATCCAAGCACCCTCCAAATCCGGCAGGAAATAGGGTCCAAAGTAGTCAAATGATTGAGATAGAGCATTTATTGTCAATCTAACCCTTCCATCCATACACCTCTTTGGTTTAGAGTTAGTTCAGGGTTAGAATCTAACTCTAACCTCTAACTGAGTTAGAGTTCTCCTCGTCTCGGTTCATCGCCATCATACTTTCCCCATTCCTGTGTTTTCAGTATCCTGCGAATCAAAGAGGCCCTTTTTTTGCGGGGAAAATCAAAGAGGCCCTTAGACTGGTTTCGGTCCGGTCATTTTTTATAAACGTGTTATGTCCAAAATTTAATGAACGTGCTCCGGTTTCCACGAAAATAATCCGGTTTCATGTAGTAATTCATTCATTTATTTATTCTTCTGCGGGGGGTTTGCATGTAATTCGTGAGGTCTGAAATGTAAAGTACCCCGGCATATGCTCCGAGTCGTGCATGCACTACGACCCAGATGCTCTATGTCCCACATGTCGGCGAATGGGAGCACGTGGAAATAGCCTAGGAGTACATATAGGAGGATAAATGCGTGAAATAATATGTATTGTGAAGCGTAGCCGCGGTTTGAAAAGGAGACCTAAAGTGATGACAGCTATAGGTCGCACACACCAAACTAGTCGTACTAGACATACGACTAATTTTTCCCTAAAAAAAAGAGGCACAATTGCTCAGTACTCCTATTCTATAAACACGAGTCCCATCTGACAACAGCGTCCGTGCTACAGCTAGCTCTCCTCCCTCGTTTCTCTCCTCTAATTCTAAACTCGGCCGACGCCCGGTGGGCGGGGTGGGTTTGCTCAACTGCGGCCCCACCTCACAGTGAAAACGTTACGACTGGAATAAAAATGCCATATACTCCCTCCGTTCATAAATATAAGCCTTTTTAGATACTATTTCAAATGGAATACAACATACAGATGTATGTAGACATAGTTTAGAGTGTAGATTCACTCATTTTGCTCCGTATGTAGTAGTCACTTGCTAGAATCTTTAGAAAGACTTATATTTGGGAACGGAGGGAGTACTATACTAATAAAACATTAAGGCCACGAGGCGATGCAGTGCTGGTTACAGGAGGCAAGAAGAGATGCATCCATCGATGATGTCCACCTCCTCGACTCAGGGCGCCGGCCCACCGAACGGCGCCTAAGTAGCAGCGGCTTTCGTGGCCAGGTCGACGTGCTTCTGAACAATGGCGTTCAAAGATTCCAGCTGCTGGAAGAAGGCCAACGTCTTTCTGTCCTCGCTTGCCTTGTAGTGGCCTATATAGACGATTTCCTCGTAGACGTGGATGTGCAGGTCGACGGTTTCTTGCATGGCGAGGCGCTGCGCGGCGAGCGCGACCTCGAGGTGCACATTCTTCGTCGCGACCTCCGGCACCTGCAGGGCCACCAGGGCTTGAAAGAGTTCATCACCATGGAGGCCGATGAGGGTGGCAGGCAATGAGGAGCCTGGGCGCGCGGGCTGGAGTAGTACGGCAAGGTCGTCCGCGCGCTTCTTGACGGCAATGAACTTGCGGATGGAGTTGACCATCATGTCGTCCATGCGAGAGGCGAAGCCGGCGTCGGCGAGGGCTATGATGCCTGCGGTCGCCAGCACCGTCTGGAAACGCTGCGCGGTGTGGGGCCGCAGGCCGGCGCCTTGGATGATTTGGCACAGCCGACTGCCGCTCGCGTCCATCGCCTCCATAGGTGCTTGTGGCTTCTGGTCACTTGGTCTTGGATTGGAGTGAGCAGTGTTGCGCAGAGACTTGGGAGTAGATGGATTGGAGTGGTGGGGCGCCTTTATTATATGAGAGTCCAAACTGTGTTGCATTCACATCGTGCTGGCTCTATTCTGCTTCTTCAATTAATTCCCTCTGCATGTAATTGAGGATGCATCATTGACCGTTCAACGTCTCGGGAACCGCTACCCTCTCCCTCCTTGGCATTCAAGCACCTATGGACCCGTCGACGACGAGGTGCCAATGGTGACTTCGTAAATTTCAAGATGATAGTGCTGTACGTGTGTGCGTTCATAGGGGTGAGTGTACGCGCGTGTATATGAGCGCTTGCGTCTGTACTGTGTAAAAAAACGTAAATGCGTGTCAAAAAGAGACTAGTCAGTATACTCAATATTGTGCACCTCGGAGAGGAAAACGATAGAACTAGTACGTATTTATTTACGGTGCAGATTCACTCATTTTGCTCCATATGTACTCTGTCTCGGTGTAGTCTAGTCACTTGTTGAAATCTCTAGAAGGGCAAATACTCCTTTCTGGTTTACAGGGCTATACTAGCAAGTAGTTGTACGTACTAGTACAATAGTGGGCTCATATAGCAATTTTGTCTCATGCAAGAGCCTGGCTATATGCGTGCTCCAATGTTCGCAACTGCAACGTTCGGTTTGCGCTTGGCTCTTCGCCTCTTCGAGAAGACGAACAATGATGTTACTACTACTGCTTCTACAGTGTCGAATCCACTGCTGCATGTCCGTCCACCGCGAGCGGGACGGATAGCTTGTTGTAGAAGTACTACTAAGCAAAAGCCTGTCCTCGTTTGTGAGCAACCGCGCGCATGGGTGAGGGAGAAGGCGTGTAGTAAAATCAAGCTTCTCCTTGTTGTACGAGTTGACGCGACACATCATAGCACTGGCCCCACATGCTTGCCTCTAAACTTGGCTGAAAGACCCGCAGTGTACAATATATTTGCTGCAACCTCTAACATTTACCCACCACAAATTAAAATATATGTGGCCGTATGCATCGTTCTGATGCAGAGGCCGGGGAGTCCCCCCTTTTTGAAAAAAAACAAATTAAAATATATATTCCTGTCTTGACCAGATGAGCGTGCAAACTACAATCACCAGGGTGTCAAGTAGGGCCAGAAGACTATTTTTTTTAGAAACTTCGAGAAGGCCACATAGCATGGAGCCGACCCCAATGATTTTAAGCTTACAGGCACGGTACACGCTATCCTAGACTACTCTACACATGAAACTGCCACACGAGCGTCCGGGCTGCGGTTGGCTCTTCGCCTCTTCGGGAAGTCGAACAATGATGGAGTACTACTGCACTGGAGGAGTACTACAGTACGCTTCTGGCCATCTGACACCGATTGAACTGCTGCATGTCCACCGCGTGCGGGAGGGAGAGCGTGTAGCGAAAGCTTCTCCTAGTCTTGCCAGCCACCACGCTCATGGGGGAGGGAGGGACGCTCCTGCCTTTGCGTGTATGACAGGTGGGCCCGACAGGTGTGTGGCCAACCTGTCATACAGCCAAAGGCAGGTGCAGTTAAGTCCGCGAGGGAGAGGATAATCAAACTTCTCATTGATGTATGAGTTGACGCGACACATCAAAGCACTGCACTCGATATATTTCAATAATTTGCGTTTACTGATGCATTAATTACAACGCATGCATGCATGCCGTGCCTCTCCTTTTGATACTTGCATGTGTTGATTTAATGCACCTTGAAGTAGTATAAAATATGTGACGGTAAAGCTTTGTAATACCCCGGCCCAAGTCGGGAGATGGTTATGCACGAGGAGGGCAAGATCATGCAGACCGAACAGGACCCGACGATGGAGCTCTCTAAGGTCTCGATGGACCTCACCGTGCTCCACTGCCCCTTGTACCTCCACCCCTTGACGCCTCCAGTGTATGAGGTTCGAATACACCTCGTCCGTTCGGCTGATTGAGCAAGGTGCAGGTTTCTTGATTGATGTGCTGTTCGATTGATTTCTGCAGTGCAAGGGAGGGCACCTGGCTTGCGCGGACTGCCGCGTCGAGCGCCCCGGGAACCAGCGGTAGTGCCAGAAGTGCGAGCGCGGCGGTGGCTTCGACGTGCGGAACACAGCGGTGGACTCCGTCCTTTCGTCGGTGAGGGTGGAGTGCCCGCACGAAGGCTGTGGGCTCTACGTCACTTACCACAAGCTCGCCGATCACCAGAGCGTGTGTCCGCTCGCGCCCTGCAAATGCCCCGTGCCCGTTTGCGGCTACGAAGGCCCACCACCGGCGCTCTACCACCACATCAGCACCGCGCATCCCATGCCCGTGCACAGGATCCAGTATGGCAAGGCGCTCCAGCTGCAAGTGACACTGTCGGAGCCACGGCTCTTGCTGTTCGCGGAGGAGGACCGCCGCGCGTTTTTCTTGGTCGGCGGCATGCTCGACATCGGCGTGCCTATCGCCGTGTCGGTCGTCTGCATCAGAGCGGGGGGTCCCCACTGCCGCACTACGTGGCCAAGCTGTGGGCGAACGGCCCGCCGGGGGAGCCCAAAGGCACGACCGACGTCGTCAAGGTGGAAATGGAGGTGACAAGCAGCAAGGATCCCGGCGACGTCGACGTGCAGGAGCGGACCTTCTTAACAGTTCCGCCCAAGCTGCTGGCCGGGGCTAAGCTTGTGTCCCTCCACATTCAGATTGACAAGCTCACGTCCTAAATGTTTCTACAGTGCCTTCTGTTTATCTTAGTAATTAATGCTCTTGTTTTTCTCAAAAAATTATGTTTATAAATGCATTAATTGCAATGCATGCATGCATAAAGTACATGCATTGGTCAATTTTCTCCTAATACTTGCATGCAATGATTTAATGCACCTTGGAATCTGAACATGTGTTGGGGAACAACCAAATTGAGCCTTATAAAATGGAAAAACTAAAATTTTGAGATAAGCCCTATAAAACCGGAAAGGAGGGAGTAGAAAAAGAAGTACTCCATCCGGGAATAGTGCCGCACTTCGAAACTAGAACCGTCAATAAATTTTGAGCTTGCGTCTCATCACATTCCAAATTACTCCACGCCATCATATTGAATTGCAAACCTGTTCACACCGATCACAACCTAAACGGTTTCCCACTTAGGAGCGTATTAGTACCACGCTATATTGAATTGCAAACTTGTTCACACCGATCACAACCTAAACGGTTTCCCACATAGGAGCGTATTAGTACTCGGTTATAAATACTAGTATGCCAAGATGACTGCACATTCCTCCTCAACTCCTCATCCACAAAAACAAACAAGTCATTCAGCATCCTTCCCTTGCGTCTGCCATGGCCAGCGTGAGTTCCGGGTCGAGAGATTGCCACCAGGGAGAGGCGAGCATGGAAGCGAAAGCACGAGAGATGTCCCGCCTCGCTGCGAGAGCAGCCGACATGTCCCGCCGCGCGGAAGTAGTAGCACGGAGGTCCCGCCGCGCCGCTGAAGCAGCACGGAGGTCCCGCCACGCCGTCGATGCAGCAGACTGGTCCGGCCGCGCCGCGGAAGCAGCAGATATGTCGTGCCGTGCCACGAATGCAGCAGAGATGTCCCGCTGCGCCGCGGCGGCCTGGGAAAATTTCTCGCGGGCAGGCGATGACTGTTACAGGCGCATGCATGCGATCGTCCATAGCCAGATGGATCAGATCTCCGGCTGGGCGAGGTTGCAGGACGACATGAAAGCCTCGTTTGAACAGGCTACCAGCGTCATCCGGCAACTAAGGGAGGGCAATGAGAGGCTCCGGGCCGAGCGCGACCTGCTGAGGGAGAAGATCGTCCGAAGTGCAGACCAGCAGGAGGAGACCAGTGCCATGTTGAAGAGGACCGGCGTCATCGTCAAGAAACTTATGGACGAGAATCACATGCTCCGCAACGAGCGCCAAAGGCCGGTGGAGGAATCCGTGGATGTTCTCAAGCAGCGTCTTGAGGACACGAAAGAGCTCATCGCCGCTCGCCGCGGAGACTAGTTCCCGCGGCCTGCAGCAATGCATCAAGAAAGTAGAGATCAGCGAGCCAGATCCTTGTCTTCCTTCTTCTTTTGCCGTTGTGTATTTCGGGCATAGCCGCATGTGGCTTTTCTAATTATCTTTCTAATTATGTAAGACAATTAATCGTCCTTATCTTTCTGTGGAAGATCAATGTTGCGAGGCTGGAATGAAGAAAACTCTTGCTGTGGCGACCCTGGCGTTGCTGTTCTTCTAGTTGCTGCTGGGCTTCCTTCAGTTTCATGGTTTATTTTGATGTAATAATCAGCTTAGGATGTGGATTGTGTCGTCGGTTGTGAAATGTTGGGTTCTAGCGCGGATGTTTGGCCTTTGTTGGCCTCTTGGGAGGTTGCGATTTTAATCTGGTAACTTTTAGTCCTTCGTGTTAGGCTGGAGTTGTGCTGAACTTCTTGTGAATTGTGGTGGTTTTCAGTAATGAAAATCGGAAGGGGCAAGCCCTTCTTTGATCAAAAAAAATTTAATCGTCCTTATATATTCACCAGTCTTGCTATAAGTCGGAGTAGATGCTATATAGGTCCGCCGGATCTTACATCAAGATCCGTGCTTTCAGATTTTCTTTTTTCTCTCTTAAATCTCAGTCAAGTGAGACATAGCCACGCCATTAAACAGAGGCTCGGGCGCCATTAATGGAGACCTTGGGAGAGAGGTGGACGACAGATGGAGGTCAAAGGGCTCTCCTCCCGATAAGCACACGCAGGGGTCTGATCGCACGCCTCTCGTACTCAATAGCTACCCTGCACGGCGCCTCCTAGCTAATAAAAAATGGGGACGTGTGGCGGCACGTAAATGGTACTAGTAAGTAGAACGCCCACGGTTTCAATAATTCTTGTGTTTCCGATTGTAACGTGACATCACTTGTTCCAAAATGACTTTGTTGATTGTTAATGTGTGCGCCTTCCCAAATCGGACTGCAAATTTACCACAACATGTTGGTGCCATGTCATGGCACCAAGCCAAGTTTCATTATTTTCATGCGTGTTTTGGATTTACAGGAATTAAAAAACTAAGTTTCTCAATGTTTCCAACCCAGCCACGACGCCCAGAATTTTGAATTTCATTCCCATTTCTTGCATGGAACCTAGAAATTTACCCGAGGACACACATGTGATTTTTCAACCAGCTTTGGTGCACTGGAACATGTGCTTGTATTTGAAATTTGAATTATGCACACAAAGGTGACACGTTCCCTCCCAGAACCACGAGCCTTCTTGAGAGAAGCTCCGATTTGCAAGAAGCTTATACCAAAATTTGTTCCTATTCGGCCATTTTTTTTACCACGGCATGGTACTACCATGACATGACACCATGGCAAGTTTCATGATTTTAAAACCAAGTTTCTCAATGTTCTCGACCGAGCCACGATGCCCAGATGTTGGAATTTTATTCTCATTTTTTTGCATGGGACCTACTCCCTCCTTCCATCTATATAGGGCCTAATGTGTTTTCCAAGACATCCTTTGACTATTGACAAGATTAATAGCACATGAGATGTATACTATGAAAACTATATTATTGGAAGCTCCTTTGACATACAAATTTGAAGGTATGCTTTGTGTAAGTTGCATGTCATATATTATTGCTCTAACGTTTGGTCAAAGTTAGCCTCGAAAAACGCATTAGGACCTATATAGATGGAAGGAGGGAGTAGAAATTCACCCGAGGACACAAATGTGAATTTTCAACCAACTTTGGTGCACGGGAGAATGTGCTTGTAGTTCAAATTTGAATTATGCACATTAAATGACCAAAAACTCAATTAATGTGTAAATAAGGCCAAACGAAGCCGGAATAATTCCAAAATTTAACAGGGCACTCATGTAGTTCTATGTTGCCTTTGTAAATAAACTTAAGGGGGACAACGGATATCGTTTCACACTCAAAGGTGGCACGTTCCCTCTCAGAACCACGAGCCTTCTTGAGAGAAGCTTTGGTTTGCAAGAAGCTTATACCAAAATCTGTTCCTATTCGGCCAATTTTTTTACCACAACATGGTAGTACCATGACATGACATCCATGCCAAGTTTCATGATTTTCAGACGTGTTTTGGATTTACAAGAATTTTAAAACCAAGTTTCTCAATGTTCTCGGCCAAGCCACGATGCCCAGATGTTTTAATTTTATTCTCATTTCTTGCATGGGACCTAGAAATTCACCCGAGGACACAAATGTGATTTTTCAACCAACTTTGGTGCACGAGAGCATGTGCTTGTAGTTCAAATTTGACTTATGCACATTAAATGACCAGAAACTCAATTAATGTATAAAAAACGACAAACGAACCCGGAATAATTCCAAAATTTAACAGGGTACTAATGTAGTTCTATGTTGCCTTTGTTAAGAAACTCAAGGGGGGGGGGGCAGCGTATATCGTTTCACACTCAAAGGTGGCACGTTCCCTCTTAGAACCACAAGCTTCCAAATCGGCCCAATTTTTTACCACAACATGTTAGTGCCATGACATGACACCATGCCAAGTTTCATGATTTCCAGGCGAGTTTTGGATTTACATGAATTTAAAATCAAAGTTTCTCGATGTTCTCGGCCGAGTCATGACGCCCAGATGTTTGAATTTCATTCTCATTTCTTCCACGGGACCTAGAAATTCAACCAAGGACACACATGTGATTTTTCAACCCACTTTGGTGCACCGGAGCATGTGCATGCAATTCATATTTAGATTATGCACATTAAAAGTCCAGAAACTCAATTAATGTATAAAAAGGCCAAATGAACCCGAAATAATTCCAAAATTTAACAGGGCACGCATATAGTTCTATGTTGCCTCTGTAAATGAAATCAGGGGGGAGGCAGCGTATATCGTTTCGCACACAAAGATGACACGTTCCCTCTCGGAACCACGAGGCTTGTTGAGAGAATCTCCGGTTTTGCAAGAGGCTTATACCAAAACTTGTCCCAATTCAGCCAAAAATTGTACGTATGAAAACAGGGTTTTGATTATCCCAAACATCTCGCTACCTAGACCAATAATGTACTATGATTTGAATTCAACATAAAATGGATACAAATATTTGAATTGGAGAGCGTATGGTACATGTAGTTCATAGTGAAATATGATTACTGCTATATGTATGTTTTTTGTTATCAAGATAATATTTAAATTATTGTATAACTTGACAACAATCGTATTCAAATAAGGAAAATTGATTCAAATTTAGTCCATATGGTAGACAACAATATATATGTTCACATGGTGGAGTAAAATGTTCATATATGATGGAAGATCAAAATGTACGACTACATCAATTATAAACCGCAAGGTCACCTAACGATATATTCGAATTCAACATAACGTGGATTCAAAAATTGAAATTCAACATAACGTATAAAAAGGGACATTACTCTTTCTTTGGTGGGAATTGATTTTTTTTGTTGTTGTTGAGGGAAGTGCGAATCGATTTGGTACTGTGCAGGGTAATCTTGTTCTCCCAATTTTTTTACATTTTTCTTGTAGTTTTTGTTGGGGATCGTAGCAGAATTTTAAAATTTTCTACGCATCACCAAGATCCATCTATGGAGTATACTAGCAACGAGGGGAAAGGAGTGCATCTACATACCCTTCTAGATCGCGAGCGGAAGCGTTCCAATGAACGTGGTTGATGGAGTCGTACTCGCCGTGATCCAAATCACCGGACCGAGTGCCGAACGGACGGCACCTCTGCGTTCAACACACGTACGGTGCAGCGACGTCTCCTCCTTCTTGATCTAGCAAGGAGGAAGGAGAGGTTGATGGAGATCCAGCGACACAACGGCGTGGTGGTGGATGTAGCGGGATCTCGGCAGGGCTTCGCCGAGCTTCTGCAAGAGGGAGAGGTGTAGCAGGGGAGGAGGGAGGCGCCCAAGGTTGTAATGCTACTGCCCTCCCTCCCCCCCTTTATATAGGCCCCCTGGGAGGGGGGGGGGGCGCCGGCCAGGAACCCATGTACATGGGGGGCGGCGGCCAGGGGGGAGACTTGCCCCCCAAGGCAAGTGGGGCGCCCCCCCCCTAGGGTTTCCAACCCTAGGCGCAGGGGGAGGCCCATGGGGGGCGCCCCAGCCCACTAAGGGCTGATTCCCTTCCCACTTCAGCCCATGGGGCCCTCCGGGATAGGTGGCCCCACCCGGTGGACCCCCGGGACCCTTCCGGTGGTCCCGGTACAATACTGATAACCCCCGAAACTTTCCCGGTGGCCGAAACTTGACTTCCTATATATAATTCTTCACCTCCGGACCATTCCGGAACTCCTCGTGACGTCCGGGATCTCATCCGGGACTCCGAACAACTTTTGGGTTTCCGCATATTCATATCTCTACAACCCTAGCGTCACCGAACCTTAAGTGTGTAGACCCTACGGGTTCGGGAGACATGCAGACATGACCGAGACGCCTCTCCGGTCAATAACCAACAGCGGGATCTGGATACCCATGTTGGCTCCCACATGTTCCACGATGATCTCATCGGATGAATCACGATGTCGAGGATTCAATCAATCCCGTATGCAATTCCCTTTGTCAATCGGTATGTTACTTGCCCGAGATTCGATCGTCGGTATCCCAATACCTTGTTCAATCTCGTTACCGGCAAGTCTCTTTACTCGTACCGCAATGCATGATCCTGTGACTAACTCCTTAGTCACATTGAGCTCATTGTGATGATGCATTACCGAGTGGGCCCAGAGATACCTCTCCGTCATACGGAGTGACAAATCCCAGTCTCGATACCCAAAGTACTCCTATGGTATCCGGGAGTTGCACGATCTCATGGTCTAAGGAAAAGATACTTGACATTGGAAAAGCTCTAGCAAACGAACTACATGATCTTTGAGCTATGCTTAGGCTTGGGTCTTGTCCATCACATCATTCTCCTAATGATGTGATCCCATTATCAATGACATCCAATGTCCATAGTCAGGAAACCATGACTATCTGTTGATCAACGAGCTAGTCAACTAGAGGCTTACTAGGGACACGTTGTGGTCTATGTATTCACACATGCATTACGATTTCCGGATAACACAATTATAGCATGAACAATAGACAATTACCATGAACAAAGAAATACAATAATAACCATTTATTATGGCCTCTAGGGCATATTTCCAACAGTCTCCCACTTGCACTAGAGTCAATAATCTAGTTACATTGTGATGAATCGAACAGCCATTGCGTCCTGGTGTTGATC
The DNA here is from genome assembly GCF_018294505.1 of Triticum aestivum. NCBI lineage: Eukaryota > Viridiplantae > Streptophyta > Magnoliopsida > Poales > Poaceae > Triticum > Triticum aestivum. The sequence goes on along the minus strand of NC_057811.1, from coordinate 1,723,600 downwards.
ATGTTTTGCTCTAGGGAGAGGTTTAGTCAACGGATCTGCTACATTCAGGTCCGTATGTACTTTACAAATATCTATGTCTCCATTTTGAACACTTTCATGAATGGAGTTGAAGCGACGCTTGATATGCCTGGTCTTCCTGTGAAACCTGGGCTCCTTCGCAAGGGCAATAGCTCCAGTGTTGTCACAAAAGAGAGTCATCGGGCCCGACGCATTGGGAATCACCCCTAGGTTGGCAATGAACTCCTTCATCCAGACTGCTTCCTGTGCTGCCTCCGAGGCTGCCATGTACTCCGCTTCACATGTAGATCCCGCCACGACGCTTTGCTTGCAACTGCACCAGCTTACTGCTCCTCCATTCAAAATATACACGTATCCGGTTTGTGACTTCGAGTCATCCAGATCTGTGTCGAAGCTAGCGTCGACGTAACCCTTTACGACGAGCTCTTCGTCACCTCCATAAACGAGAAACATATCCTTAGTCCTCTTCAGGTACTTCAGGATATTCTTGACCGCTGTCCAGTGTTCCATGCCGGGATTACTTTGGTACCTTCCTACCAAACTCACGGCAAGGTTCACATCAGGTCTGGTACACAGCATGGCATACATAATAGACCCTATGGCCGAGGCATAGGGGATGACACTCATCTTTTCTCTATCTTCTGCCGTGGTCGGGCATTGAGCCGTGCTCAATTGCACACCTTGCAATACAGGTAAGAACCCCTTCTTGGACTGATCCATATTGAACTTCTTCAATATCTTGTCAAGGTATGTACTCTGTGAAAGACCAATGAGGCGTCTTGATCTATCTCTATAAATCTTGATGCCTAATATATAAGCAGCTTCTCCAAGGCCCTTCATTGAAAAACACTTATTCAAATAGGCCTTAATACTTTCCAAGAATTCTATATCATTTCCCATCAATAGTATGTCATCCACATATAATATGAGAAATGCTACAGAGCTCCCACTCACTTTCTTGTAAACACAGGCTTCTCCATAATTCTGTGTAAACCCAAACGCTTTGATCATCTCATCAAAGCGAATGTTCCAACTCTGAGATGCTTGCACCAGCCCATAGATTGAGCGTTGGAGCTTGCATACTTTGTTAGCATTCTTAGGATCGACAAAACCTTCCGGCTGCATCATATACAACTCTTCCTTAAGGAAGCCGTTAAGGAATGCCGTTTTGACGTCCATCTGCCATATCTCATAATCATAGTATGCGGCAATTGCTAACATGATTCGGACGGACTTCAGCTTCGCTACGGGTGAGAAAGTCTCATCGTAGTCAACCTTGAACTTGTCGATAACCCTTAGCGACAAGTCGAGCCTTATAGATGGTCACATTACCATCCGCGTCTGTCTTCTTCTTAAAGATCCATTTGTTTTCTATGGCTCGCCGATCATCGGGCAAGTCAGTCAAAGTCCATACTTCGTTTTCATACATGGATCCTATCTCGGATTTCATGGCTTCTAGCCATTTGTCGGAATCCGGGCCCGCCATCGCTTCTTCATAGTTTGAAGGTTCACCGTTGTCTAACAACATGATTTCCAGGACAGGGTTGCCGTACCACTCTGGTGCGGAACGTGCCCTTGTGGACCTACGAAGTTCAGCAGTAACTTGATCCGAAGCTTCATGATCATCATCATCAACTTCCTCCCCAGTCGGTGTAGGCACCACAGGAACATCTTCCCGCGCTGCGCTACTTTCCGGTTCGGAAGGGGTGACTATCACCTCATCAAGTTCCACTTTCCTCCCACTTACTTCCTTCGAGAGAAACTCTTTCTCCAGAAAGGACCCATTCTTGGCAACGAAGATCTTGCCTTCGGATTTGAGGTAGAAGGTATACCCAATAGTTTCCTTAGGGTATCCTATGAAGACGCATTTCTCCGACTTGGGTTCGAGCTTTTCAGGTTGAAGTTTCTTGACATAAGCATCGCATCCCCAAACTTTTAGAAACGACAGTTTAGGTTTCTTCCCAAACCATAATTCATACGGTGTCGTCTCAACGGATTTCGACGGAGCCCTATTTAAAGTGAATGCAGCAGTCTCTAAAGCATAGCCCCAAAATGAGAGCGGTAAATCGGTAAGAGACATCATAGATCGCACCATATCCAATAGAGTGCGATTACGACGTTCGGACACACCGTTTCGCTAAGGTGTTCCAGGCGGCGTGAGTTGTGAAACGATTCCACATTTCCTTAAGTGCGCACCAAATTCGTGACTTAAATATTCTCCACCACGATCTGATCGTAAGAATTTTATTTTCCTGTCACGTTGATTCTCAACCTCACTCTGAAATTCCTTGAACTTTTCAAAGGTTTCAGACTTGTGTTTCATTAGGTAGACATACCCATATCTACTTAAATCATCAGTGAGAGTGAGAACATAACGATATCCTCCGCGAGCCTCAACACTCATTGGACCGCACACATCGGTATGTATGATTTCCAATAAGTTGGTTGCTCGCTCCATTGTTCCGGAGAACGGAGTCTTGGTCATCTTACCCATGAGGCATGGTTCGCACGTGTCAAATGATTCGTAATCAAGAGACTCCAAAAGTCCATCTGCATGGAGCTTCTTCATGCGCTTGACACCAATGTGACCAAGGCGGTAGTGCCACAAGTATGTGGGACTATCGTTATCAACTTTACATCTTTTGGTATTCACACTATGAATATGTGTAACATCACATTCGAGATTCATCAAGAATAAACCATTGACCAGCGGGGCATGACCATAAAACATATCTCTCAAATAAATAGAACAACCATTATTCTAGGATTTAAATGAGTAGCCATCTCGAATTAAACGAGATCCAGATACAATGTTCATGCTCAAAGCTGGCACTAAATAACAATTATTGAGGTTTAAAACTAATCGCGTAGGTAGATGCAGAGGTAGCGTGCCGACGGCGATCACATCGACCTTGGAACCATTCCCGACGCGCATCGTCACCTCGTCATTTGCCAGTCTCCGTTTATTCCGCGGTTCCTGTTTTGAGTTACAAATATGAGCAACCGCACCGGTATCAAATACCCAGGAGCTACTACGAGTACTGGTAAGGTACACATCAATTACATGTATATCACATATACCTTTGGTGTTGCCGGCCTTCTTGTCCGCTAAGTATTTGGGGCAGTTCCGCTTCCAGTGACCACTTCCCTTGCAATAAAAGCACTCAGTCTCAGGCTTGGGTCCATTCTTTGACTTCTTCCCGGCAACTGGCTTACCGGGCGCGGCAACTCCCTTGCCGTCCTTCTTGAAGTTCTTCTTACCCTTGCCCTTCTTGAACTTAGTGGTTTTATTCACCATCAACACTTGATGTTCTTTTCTGATCTCCACCTCCGCTGATTTCAGCATTGAATATACCTCAGGAATGGTCTTTTCCATCCCCTGCATATTGAAGTTCATCACAAAGCTCTTGTAGCTTGGTAGAAGCGACTGGAGGATTCTGTCAATGACCGCGTCATCCAGGAGATTGACTCCCAGTTGAGACAAGCGGTTATGCAACCCAGACATTCTGAGTATGTGCTCACTAACAGAACTATTTTCCTCCATTTTACAGCTGAAGAACTTGTCGGAGACTTCATATCTCTCGACCCGGGCATGAGCTTGGAAAACCATTTTCAGCTCCTCGAACATCTCATATGCTCCATGTTTCTCAAAACGCTTTTGGAGACCCGGTTCTAAGCTGTAAAGCATGCCGCACTGAACGAGGGAGTAATCATCAGCACGTGATTGCCAAGCGTTCATAACGTCTTGGTTCTCTGGGATTGGTGCTTCACCTAGCGGTGCTTCTAGGACATAAACTTTCTTGGCAGCTATGAGGATGATCCTCAGGTTCCGGACCCAGTCCGTATAATTACTGCCATCATCTTTCAGCTTGGTTTTCTCTAGGAACGCGTTGAAGTTGAGGACAACGTGGGCCATTTGATCTACAAGACATAGTGTAAAGATTTTAGACTAAGTTCATGATAATTAAGTTCATCTAATCAAATTACTCAATGAACTCCCACTCAGACAGACATCCCTCTAGTCATCTAAGTGAAAACATGATCCGAGTTAACTAGGCCGTGTCCGATCATCACGTGAGACGGACTAGTCAAGATCGGTGAACATCTCGAAGTTGATCGTATCTTCTATACGACTCATGCTCGACCTTTCGGTCCTCCGTGTTCCGAGGCCATGTATGTACATGCTAGGCTCGTCAAGTCAACCTAAGTGTATTGCGTGTGTTCCGAGGCCATGTCTGTACATGCTAGGCTCGTCAACACCCGTTGTATGCGAACGTTAGAATCTATCACACCCGATCATCACGTGGTGCTTTGAAACAACGATCCTTCGCAACGGTGCACAGTTAGGGAGAACACTTTCTTGAAATTATTATAAGGGATCATCTTACTTACTACCGTCGTTCTAAGCAAATAAGATGCAAAACATGATAAACATCACATGCAATCAAATAGTGACATGATATGGCCAATATCATTTTGCTCCTTTGATCTCCATCTTCGGGGCACCATGATCATCTTCGTCACCGGCATGACACCATGATCTCCATCATCATGATCTCCATCATTGTGTCTTCATGAAGTTGTCACGCCAACGATTACTTCTACTTCTATGGCTAACGCGTTTAGCAATAAAGTAAAGTAATTTACATGGCGCTATTCAATGACACACAGGTCATGCAAAATAATAAAGACAACTCCTATGGCTCCTGCCGGTTGTCATACTCATCGACATGCAAGTCGTGATTCCTATTACAAGAATATGATCAATCTCATACATCACATATATCATTCATCACATCTTCTGGCCATATCACATCACATAGCACATGCTGCAAAAACAAGTTAGACGTCCTCTAATTGTTGTTGCAAGTTTTTTTTACGTGGCTTGTATAGGTTTCTAGCAAGAACGTTTCTTACCTACGTAAAACCACAACGTGATATGCCAATTTCTATTTACCCTTCATAAGGACCCTTTTCATCGAATCCGTTCCGACTAAAGTAGGAGAGACAGACACCCGCTAGCCACCTTATGCAACTAGTGCATGTCAGTCGGTGGAACCTGTCTCACGTAAGCGTACGTGTAAGGTCGGTCCGGGCCGCTTCATCCCACAATACCGCCGAAACAAGATAAGACTAGTAGCGGCAAGAAGAATTGGCAACATCTACACCCACAACTGCTTTGTGTTCTACTCGTGCATAGTAACTACGCATAGGCCTGGCTCATGATGCCACTGTTGGGGATCGTAGGAGAATTTTAAAATTTTCTACGCATCACTAAGATCCATCTATGGAGTATACTAGCAACGAGGGGAAAGGAGTGCATCTACATACCCTTGTAGATCGCGAGCGGAAGCGTTCCAATGAACGTGGTTGATGGAGTCGTACTCGCCGTGATCCAAATCACCGATGACCGAGTGCCGAATGGACGGCACCTCCGCGTTCAACACACGTACGGTGCAGCGACGTCTCCTCCTTCTTGATCCAGCAAGGGGGAAGGAGAGGTTGATGGAGATCCAGCAGCACGACGGCGTGGTGGTGGATGTAGCGGGATCTCGGCAGGGCTTCGCCGAGCTTCTGCGAGAGGGAGAGGTGTAGCAGGGGAGGAGGGAGGCGCCCAAGGTTGTAATGCTACTGCCCTCCCTCCCTCCTTTATATATGCCCCCTGGGAGGGGGGGGGGCGCCGGCCAGGAACCCATCTACATGGGGGGCGGCGGCCAGGGGGGAGACTTGCCCCCCAAGGCAAGTGGGGCGCCCCCCACCCTAGGGTTTCCAACCCTAGGCGCAGGGGGAGGCCCATGGGGGGCGCCCCAGCCCACTAAGGGCTGATTCCCTTCCCACTTCAGCCCATGGGGCCCTCCGGGATAGGTGGCCCCACCCGGTGGACCCCCGGGACCCTTCCGGTGGTCCCGGTACAATACTGATAACCCCCGAAACTTTCCCGGTGGCCGAAACTTGACTTCCTATATATAATTCTTCACCTCCGGACCATTCTGGAACTCCTCGTGACGTCCGGGATCTCATCCGGGACTCCGAACAACTTTCGGGTTTCCGCATATTCATATCTCTACAACCCTAGCGTCACCGAACCTTAAGTGTGTAGACCCTACGGGTTCGGGAGACATGCAGACATGACCGAGACGCCTCTCCGGTCAATAACCAACAGCGGGATCTGGATACCCATGTTGGCTCCCACATGTTCCACGATGATCTCATCGGATGAACCACGATGTCGAGGATTCAATCAATCCCGTATGCAATTCCCTTTGTCAATCGGTATGTTACTTGCCCGAGATTCGATCGTCGGTATCCGAATACCTTGTTCAATCTCGTTACCGGCAAGTCTCTTTACTCGTACCACAATGCATGATCCCGTGACTAACTCCTTAGTCACATTGAGCTCATTATGATGATGCATTACTGAGTGGGCCCAGAGATACCTCTCCGTCATACGGAGTGACAAATCCCAGTCTCGATCCGTGCCAACCCAACAGACACTTTCGGAGATACCCGTAGTGTACCTTTATAGTCACCCAGTTACGTTGTGACGTTTGGCACACCCAAAGTACTCCTACGGTACCCGGGAGTTGCACGATCTCATGGTCTACGAAAAAGATACTTGACATTGGAAAAGCTCTAGCAAACGAACTACACGATCTTTGAGCTATGCTTAGGCTTGGGTCTTGTCCATCACATCATTCTCCTAATGATGTGATCCCGTTATCAATGACATCCAATGTCCATAGTCAGGAAACCATGACTATCTGTTGATCAATGAGCTAGTCAACTAGAGGCTTACTAGGGACACGTTGTGGTCTATGTATTCACACATGCATTACGATTTCCGGATAACACAATTATAGCATGAACAATAGACAATTACCATGAACAAAGAAATACAATAATAACCATTTATTATTGCCTCTAGGGCATATTTCCAACAGTGTTTTCAATGGCATCTATAGCAATATAGTAAAAGGGGACATGACTCTCTTGTGTCTTGTATGAATTATTTTTTTGCACGTTAAGTTTGTTCTGCCGAACAAGGAATCCGCACCTTGTTATCCCGAAATTTTCAAGATCGAGTATCTTTTGTCTCGCCTGCTTTGAAACTCCTGCTTCTTCAACCCGCGCCGCGCCTTGCTATCCCGAAATTTGGACGCGCGCGAGAACTCCCTCCTCATCCGAAATCGCTCCCGCAGCCCAGACACGTGAAATCCCCCTTCTACCCCTCAGCCGGAAATAAAGCTCCACGTCGCGGTGTCAAAACCGGTGGGGGTACGCTGGTAACTTACCCTACATTTCGGACAAGCGCGTCCCTAAGCTTGGCTCCTCCCTCCCCCTTCGCCCCCCATTCGTACACCGAGGCCGCCAAAACCCGCGAAACCCCACGCTCCTCCGTCGGCCTCCCGACCGCCGCCCGGCCGGAGACTCTTCCCCGACTATGTCGTCCACCGCAACAGCTCGCCGTCCCTCATCCACCGCACCAGATGAGGATCCGTTGTCGATCTCGTCGTCCCGCCGGATCAGCCGCCCCGTCCTCCACCTCCAAGGAGCTGCCCCGATGTTCGCCTCGTCTATCGCGCCACCTCAATCCCCACAGCGCCGTCTTGACCTGCCCCATCGGAACCGCAGCACCCTCACCAATTTCTCCGATGAAGCCGAGGCCAACTCGGCGCCACCAAGGAGGTTCTGCACTCACCGCTGCATTTTATATTTTATTCGATCTCACGGGGCTGCCGGTGCTCGATACCGAGCAGACATGGCGTGTCTCCATCGATGGCGCCATCGCTGGCCACATCATCCACGGCGTCTCTCCCCCATGTCGTTGCTTCCTCGGCGGTGACTTCCACAACGGCACTAGCTGCAGGTGCTCCGGCTCTCGCTCGCGCTGTGGCTCTGTTCTTGCTGTCGGTCGCGCTGCTGCACTGCTCCTGCTTTCGTTCGTGCTGCTGCTCTGCTCTTGCTCTCGCTTGCGCTGCTGCTGCTGCTGCACAACCTCCGGCAGCTACAGGAGTTGCTGCTTTAGCACTCGCCCGCGGTGCTACTGCACGACTTGCTCTCTGCTAGTGCGTTCCCTGCTCGAGCGTCTGCTGATTTAGATCATTGCTTCTCTGCTACTAGTGCTCGAACACCCTAAACATCTATTGCAATGCTCTGTTACTAGTTCAATCAGTTTCGACAGTAAAATTCAGTTTCGACTGTGAAGTTCATTTTCTTCAGTTAAGTTCAGAGTGAACAGTATGTACAGCATCTGTCGGAGCGTCCGTGGCGCGGCTGATGCGTTTTACATCTAGCACTTTTTGGTGATGTATTTTACATCATCTATGGCAGATGATATTAGGGTCCCACTTCAGATTAACATTGTCTGTCTTGTCATGCTTCAGCCTCGTCGCTGTACACCTTAGCGGAGCTGCTCCAACGACGGAACCGTCCATCACAGCGGAGCAGTACCCTCGGCGCCGTTTCCAGAGGCCTCGGATCTTCTTCCCCGCCTCCGACAGTCACACCAGCATCATCACCATCCTCCACGTCCAATCCAATGATGCTGAGGTCCACAAGGCTATGCCAAAGAGGTTGTACACTCGTCACATCACTTTGTTTCTCCATTCCTCTGTTCTTCCAATTCATGTGAGCCAAACACCCAGGTTGACTGAAATCCTATGTTTCCAAATGCTCTGCTTTGCACGTGCATTCCTGTCCTATTCCTGTGTTTTTCCTGTCCCTGCGTTTATAGAATCCTCCAATTCTAAGGAGCCCTTACAGATTTACTTCATTTTTAGATAGGCGTCAAAGAAAAATCTGTGTGTTATGTCCTGCTCCTGCCGTGCCATCATCCACCCCAGCTGAGGTGCACCATCGACAGAAGCGCTCACTGCAGCAGAGATCCCCCTGCAGACTTCCTTTCGCCGCCTCAGATCATCTTCCCCGTTGCCGGCAGCCACGCCAACTGCATTACAATCATCGACTGAGCAGATGAACCTGAGGACTACACAATTCCAGAAGAGAGGTCGCAGTGTTTCGTGTTTGCTTACGTTATACATCGGTTATTATTACCTGCTACTTTATCGTTCAATCTTGAGTTTTGAATTGCCCATGGGTCTCATATCAAGCCAACAACGAATAGTATCTGTCTACTATCTGGTTCATCTGGGTTCTTCTATGTGGTTCCTGTTGCGTGGGCAACAAACAATAGATGATCCATTGTCTATCTTTTTAAACTGAAGCTATAATCTACCAGCTATCATTAGTTTTGGATCCATCCACTCGTTTCCTACCATCAGTCTTGATTTTTGCATGCACCCCTTAGGCCTTACAAAATCTAACTTTTTATTATTATGCATGTCAGATATTGTACACAATCGTACTGAACATGTAGAGAAAAAGAGAAGACCGTTGTGTGCGAATATAATGTCATGCAGACGCCGCTCCATGGTGGGCGAAGTGCCCCCCTCCTGCATTTCCAGATTGTATTCCAGAGGAAGATAACTGTTCAGATGGAGATTCAGAAGGAGCTGACCATGCCTGTTTACCACCTGAGGTGTTTGCTCTAACCTGGCATGCTGATGTTGGTCATATCATGCATATGGCGCCTTGCATTGCTTACATTATACATCTTATATGTCATCAGCTTAGTTTAGATTTTCTTTGTGTGAATGCCACCTGTTTGGTTTCTATATCATACTCCCACCATTCCTAAATATTTGTCTTTTTAGAGATTTCAACAAGTGACTACATACGGAACAAAATGAGTGAATCTACACTCTAAAATATGTCTATATACATACGTATGTGGTAGTCCATTTGAAATCTCTAAAAAAGAAAAATATTTAGGAACGGAGGGAGTATATGGGAATTATGCAATGCCATCTTCTTTGGCCAGGCATCATATACGTGAATCGTGCAATGCCATCCTGTTTAGCCAGTCATCGTATATGTGAATTGTATTGTGCCATATTTTTTTCCATAATGTATTCCATTTGTCAACAATGTTTATACATTCATCTACTCTTCCTGTGCATCAGCCATTTGAGTCGGTCATGGGAAAATCTGGAGTGAAAACAAGGTCTTCTGAGCAGTCAGTGCTACCTGTCGATGCAGATTTCTTGCTGGTTACAGATAGCTCCTCAGAGGAGGATTCAGAGAGAGATGACGAGTCGTATTCCCCCCGAGGTGCGTGCTCTAACTTGGCTGGGTTATATTGCTCATATCATGCATATGGTGTCTTGCATTGCCATGCCATCTGCTTAGATTAGACATGCTTTGTGTGAATGCCTCCTGTTTGCTTTCTATATCAGATATGTGAATTATGCAATGCCATGTTTTTCAGCCAGTTATCATATATGTGAATTATGCACCGCCATGGAGCCAGGCATCATATATGTGAATTATCTCATGCCATCTTTTTTTATTACGTATTCCATTTGCCAACAATCTGTGTATATTGAACTACTCTTCATGTGTATCAGCCATTTGAGCCGGTTATGGAAAAATCTGTAGTGAAAACAAGGTCTTCAGAGCAGGCAATGGTACCTGTTGAAGCATATATCTCGATGGTTACAGGGAGCTCCTCAGAGGAGGATTCAGAGAAAGATGACCAGTCCTATATCCCACCTGAGGTGTATGCTCTAAGTTGCAATGTTTATATTTCTCATATGATGCATATGGTGTCTTGCATTGCTTAGTTTAGACATCATATGCACAATATTGAATTCTATCTGCTTAGTTTAGAGATCATACATGCGAGTGCCAGCTGCTTAGTATATGAATCAATTATGTCAATTATATCATGCCATCCTGTATACTTGGACAACATGTATGTGAATTATTTCATCCCAACCTATTTTAGAAAGACATCATATAGTTTTGTCATGTCATCCTGTTTAGGTACTCATCATATGTTGAATTATGCCATTATATCATGTTAAGTTATCCATCATATATCTGAAACTGTGTCATGCTATCCTGTTTAGTTAGGCATCATATATGTGAAATTGTGTCATGCTGTCCTGTTTGGTTAGACAACATATATGTGAATTACCACATCTGTCTATCATACAATGTCTGTACGTTCAATTTCTTTTCTTATTTATCAGCCATTTGAATTGGAGGGGGTGATGGCAGTATCTAAGGGAGCAAAAACCCGTTCTTCACAAAAGACAGTGCTACCCGTCGATGCAGATAGAACCATGGTTGTACTGGCCCACAAACTAGCCCCACCACACATAATCGAGACTCTTCCAGATTGCACACTTACACCGTTGGGCAGAGAACCAGCTACCACCCATCTAACCGCAACCCCAGCGGATAGTAACCCACTTATAGTTGACAAAGCACCATGTCCACCACAGAGTACCCCCACATGAGCAGTTTGTAAAGCTACTGCAGTGCCCAAAGCACGAAGACCACCACAGCTAACCCAAACTCCACGTTTAAAGCAGAAGAGCAACTGTTCTCAGGTCAGATTCTGTAGCTATGGTCCATACTCCTTTGCTGTTGCATCACTGTATTTACTCATACCAACTACTTTCGAATTTGAAGGATCCAATTGAAACTCCAATGGCGCAACATGTATGTTTTAAACCTATTTCTTTAACTAGATTGCTGTTCTAACTTCTTGCTCTATGTTGATTTCAGTTTAAGTTGTATAAACAATTATGTTCTCATGTGATGCACATTACAAGTGTTGCCAATGCTATGTAGTTTCTCACACTTATATTCTGTCTATGTTGTTGTGTCTTAAAAATATATGAGTTGAACTGTGTCTCTATCTTGATTAGGGAACATAAACTAGAATGATATGGACAATACAGTGACCATAGTACCTAGATATATGTTTGTTTCATACTGTTATCCTGTCCACCTTACTACTGAACCGGTTTACCAAAATGAGTTTCGTATACTACAAGATAAACCTGTGATGTGTGCTTGTTTCTCTTGTAGTATGCAAACAGAATATTGGAGAAGAGCACCCCACTATGCAATGGTAGAGAAAGTAATGCAGATAAGGTTCAAGATAGTGAGACAACCCTGTTGGTCTCCAAGAAAGGTGATAAAAACGATCTTGTAGACAGTGAGAAAACCCCACAGTCCTGCGTTGATGTAGTGTTTGAGTTACTGGCCAGTACCGCTGGCACAAGCTCTTCGAACTCGCTACCTGAATCACTTCGGCTTCTTCAGTCTCAGCTACAAGCTGAAAGGCATCAGTCAGCTGTGCTGCAGCAAGAAGCTGAAGGACTGAGGAAGTCCCTTCAGAATTCAGATGCGTACTTTCTTGTGCAACAGCAAGCGCTGGAGGATTTAAGCGCCAAACAAGGGAAAGTTAATAAGCTTGCTAAGCATCTTGCCAGCATTATGGGTACCCAGGATATTGTTTCTTGAACTCTTCTGAAGTGGTTTCAGTTCTGGACTTGTTTTGCTGCGGCGTTTATATGCTGCTTTGTTCCCTATATTTGCACTGGTGGCGAACTTTGATGCCTAGTGGATGTAATATGTGTAATAGCCATGATAGCCTAGCATAAGTTGCTTGCTTATTTATTTCCTTGTTGTCTTGTTTATTTGTTTGCTTGTAGTCAGTGCAGTTCTTTTTTCGCAGTTTGCTAGTGGCTGCAATAACCTATTTTTTAAAACTAGGCCACAATAACCATGGGCTAATATTTACTGTAGTGACACTGGGCCTCCTACGGGCCGTAGAAATAGTGGGCCTTCTACAGGCCGTAGAAACAGTAGGCCTTCTACGGGGCATAGAAACAATGGGCCTTCTATGGGCCATATCATCAATGGGCCTTATACGGGCCGTATGATCGATTGGCCAAACATGGGCCAATAACAGGCCGCATTATGGCCGTAAACGGGCTAGAGTTGGAATCGTCCGTTCATGGGCCGACCATAACGGGCCATCATTAATAGGCCGTATTTGATGATGCTATGAAAACGGCCCAACGTATTAACGGACCACAAACGGGCCGACTGTAACCACGGGCTGAATTTGGCCCACAAGCAGAAAATGACAGTAACAGGCCGTAAGTAAACGAATGCTGGAAATGAGCCCAAGAATAAATGGGCTCTGAGAAGGCCGAAAGATAACATGGGCTGGAAACGGCCCAACGGAATAACGGGCCGTTAATGGGTATAAAGTGATACACTGTTCATTACGGGCCAGTTTCACCACGGGCCGTTCATGGGTGTAAAGTGATACACTGTTCATTACGGGCCAGTTTCACCACGTGCCGTTAATAGGCCAAGAGTTACATATGGCCTCATATGGGCCGAAAGACGTCATGGGCCATACATGGGACAGAAGTGAAAACGGGCTGGAATCATATTGGATGGCCCAGATGACGCTACTGGGCCTAATTCGGATAGGGCGCAACGGGCCTTGGGTTAGCGGGCTGTAAATGGGCTATATGTGAACAGGCCGTTAACAGGCTTTCCATGGGCCGGCCCACCACCTTTGGACCAAGTAAAACGGGCCGGCCTTTTCACAGGAATGGGCCTTTGTTGGGCCGTGCCACGTGTCGACGTATAATAGGCGCCTTCCGTCCAATGAGTGGATGACATCTGTCCCAACGATGAGCCGACACGTGTTTCCTCCAGCCAATGATGATTTTACACGTGGAAAATCCCCATTGGTCGGGGCTGTTAACGGGTTATCGGATCCAAAAGCCGACCCGATAGCTTAACGGCGTTCCGTTACGGTGGATGCCACATGTCGGTCACCCTTGATGAAAGCACTTCTGTGACGCGCGATTTATCGTCATGGAAGTGGACACTTCCGTGATCATAATATTGGCAATGTCATGGAACACTTCTACGACAGCACAGGTATGACTATCTTGATTCTGTCATAAATTTGTCATGGATGTACATGCATGACAGAAAACGCGACCTACTGTGACAAACACGTATCATCACAGAAGTGTATTTTTTTGTAGTGACACTTTACTTGCTTAGCCGAGGAAGATATCTAAACCTCACTATTTATTTTTTCAGGTATGGACAGAGAAAGTGGAGCGGATTAAGTGTCCAGCTCCGCTGCTCGAGGAACCAGCCATCCCGCTTCTGATGAAGATGCTGGTCCGGCGCCTTACCAGGCGCCGGAGAAGAAGGCCAAGGGGGCCAGAAGTGGCCTCCGCCGCAAGGGAGCTTCGGACGTGTTGTCCGAAGACAACAAGACTCACTCCTCTGCCGCCGAAGACGACGACCAGGAGGAGGAAGAAAGCAACTCTCCCCTTGAGGGGGGAAGGAAGAAGAGGGCGGCCTCCACTAGTCTGGAGGCAGGAGCGTCCAAGAGGGGGAAGGGTTCCCTCGCGGATAACTCTGCATGGGATGTTGACAGCAGCCCAGGGCTGCGCCCCCGAAACAAGCCCCTGGCCGCATCATAAGTACTAAAAACCCTTATGCGTCCATATATCCGGCCTCTCTACTTCACAGTTTTAACATGTTGAATTATGCAATTGCAGTCCGGCCCGCGACAGCTCCCAGCGGTCCTCATTGGGGGATTCGCTGGATTCAAAGGTGATGGCCAGCAAGTCACCACTGACGGCTCACTCTCCCAAGGCCAAGGGCGACACCGAGGTGCTGTCCCGAAGGACCTTCCCCGGCCAGGGAGAAGTTCAGGAGGCCGTCAAGGCGACACCAGAGGATAACCCCTCGGCCGCCGGACACCTGGGGGAGAAAGTCCCCATGGAGACTGGCAATGGGGGCCATATCCAATTCGGCCCCCAGCCGGATACCATCCCGGGGACCTACACCGCTCCGGAATCAAACGAGCAGCCTCCTCCGAAGGGTGGAGGTATGCCTATTCCGCCGGTGACCTCTGTCCATCCAGAGGCACCGGATAATCTGCTGGAAGCGTGATACGTCTCCGTCGTACCTATAATTTTTTATTGTTCCATGCCAATATTCTACAACTTTCATATACTTTTGGCAACTTTTTATACTATTTTTGGGACTAACATATTGATCGAGTGCCCAGTGCCAGTTCCTGTTTGTTACATGTTTTTTGTTTCACAGAAAATCCATATCAAACGGAGTCCAAACGAGATAAAAACTGACGGAGATTTTTTTGGAATATATATATGTGATTTTTGGGAAGAAGAATCAACGCGATACGATGCCCGAGGGGGCCACGAGGCAGGGGGCGCGCCCCAGGGGGTCAGGCGCGCCCTGGGCCCTCGTGGCCACCCCGTAAGGCGGTTGGTGCCCTTCTTTCGCCGCAATAGAGCTAATATCCGGATAGAGATCGTGTCCAAAATTCAGCCCAATCAGAGTTACGGATCTCCCGTTATAAAAGAAACGGTGAAAGGGCAGAATCTGAAACGCAGAAACAGAGAGAGACAGAGAGACAGATCCAATCTCGGAGGGGCTCTCGCCCCTCCCACGCCATGGAGACCAAGGGGAGACCCTTCTCCCATCTAGGGAGAAGGTCAAGGAAGAAGAAGAAGGAGGGGGGCTCTCTCCCCCTCGCTTTCGGTGGCGCCGGAGTGCCACCGGGGCCATCATCATCACCGCAATCTACACCAACACCTCCGTCATCTTCACCAACATCTCCATCACCTTCCCCCATCTATCTACAGTGGTCCACTCTCCCGCAACCCGCTGTACCCTCTACTTGAACATGGTGCTTTATGCTTCATATTATTATCCAATGATGTGTTGCCATCCTATGATGTCTGAGTAGATTTTCGTTGTCCTATCGGTAATTGGTGAATTGCTATGATTGGTTTAATTTGCTTGTGGTTATGTTGCTTTCCTTTGGTGGCCGTCATATGAGCACGCACGTGGATCACACCATAGGGTTAGTTGTATGTTGATAGGACTATGCATTGGAGGGCAAGAGTGACAGAAGCTTCAACCTAGCAAAGAAATTGATGCATACGAGATTGAAGGGGGACCAATATATCTTAATGCTATGGTTGGGTTTTACCTTAATGAACTTTAGTAGTTGCGGATGCTTGCTAATAGTTCCAATCATAAAGTGCAGAGAGTTCCAAGTCAGGGATGACATGCTAGCAGTGGCCTCTCCCACATAGAACTTGCTATCAGTCTAGTAAAGTAGTCAATTGCTTAGGGACAATTTCACAACTCCTACCACCACTTTTCCACACTCGCTATATTAACTTTATTGCTTCTTTACCTAAACAGCCCCTACTTTTTATTTACGCGCTCTTTATTTTCTTGCAAACCTATACAAAAACACCTATAAAGTACTTCTAGTTTCATACTTGTTCTAGGTAAAGCGAACGTTAAGCGTGCGTAGAGTTGTATCAGTGGTCGATAGAACTTGAGGGAATATTTGTTCTACCTTTAGCTCCTCGTTGGGTTCGACACTCTTACTTATCGAAAGAGGCTACAATTGATACCCTATACTTGTGGGTTATCAAGACCTTTTTCTGGCGCCGTTGCCGGGGCGTCATAGCGTGGGGTGTATATTCTCGTGTGTGCTTGTTTGCTTTATCACTAAGTAGTTTTTATTTTCTGTTCTAAGTTGTTCTCTATCTTTAGTTATGGATATGGAACACTAAATACCAAAAAAATTAGGTGTACTTGCTACTCATGGAGATGGGGAACCTCCTAAAACCCTCGATGCTGGTTATGTGAAAAATATTATGTACTACTTTGATAATCCTGAGAAAACCCCATTCAATTATGTAATGGGAGACACGTTGGATCAACGTGAATACTTTAGGGATTATCGCTTCACTCAAAAAGGGAAACTATTATGGGATCAAATTCATATGTTGCATTGGTATGTTCGGGAACTATGCTTGAGATATGATTATACTTGTTGCTCTAGGATGAAGGCTCCACACCTTCCCTTTTCATGCAAATTTAATGATGATAAAACCTTGGCTTCTTATGCTAATGGTATACATGATTACTATGATGTGGAACAAATAGAAGAATTTGTTGCTTTTATGGGTGCTTATGAAATTGATTCTTTGTTTAAATAGTGTGAAAATCTTGATGATGCTGTTTACAGACCTGAAAATTTTGCTATACTTAAATATTGCTATGAGTATTATGAATTCAAATATGATATTGATGATTTTATTGAGAGAGTCTCTGCTGTCCAAGAAGAGACTAATATTTTGCAGGAGTCTATGGAAGAAGAAATTGATGAAACTGTGAGCTCATTGGATGAAAAAGATGATGAGGAGAGCGAAGAACAAAAGCAGGAAGAACAGATTAGCTACCCGTGCCCACCTTCTAATGAGAGTAACCCTCCAACTCATACATTGTTTAATGTCCATTCGTGCTTACCGAAGGATGATTGCTATGATAATTGTTATGATCCCGTTGATTCTTTTGAAATATCACTTTTTGGTGAAATGCTTGCTATGCTTGTGGCCAAGATGCCAATATGAATTATGCTTATGGAGATGAACTTTCTATAGTTCCTTATGTTAAACATGAAATTGTTGCTATTGCACCCATGCATGATAGTCCTATTATCTTTTTGAATTCTCCCGACTACACTATATCGGAGAAGTTTGCCATTATTAAGGATTATATTGATGGGTTGCGTTTTACTACTACACTTGATGATTTTGATAGATATAATATGCATGTGCTTGCTGCTCCTACTTGCAATTATTATGAGAGAGGAACTACATCTCCGCCTCTCCATGTTTCCAATATGATAAAATTGCAAGAAACTGTTTATACTATGCATTGGCCTTTAGTTTGTGTGCATGAATTGTTCTTTTATGACATGCCGATGCATAGGAAGAGAGTTAGACTTCGTTGTTGCATGATATATGTTACTTTGTGCTCACTAATAAATTACAAATCATTGTTAATTAAAATTGGCTTTGATATACCTTGGGATCCGGGTGGATCCATTACTTGAGCACTGTATGCCTAGCTTAATGGCTTTAAAGAAAGCGCTGCCAGGGAGACAACCCAGAAGTTTTGGAGAGTCTTTGATTTCTGTTGAGTGCTTTTATATAGTTTAAAAACAAAAAAATCAAGAGGGGAAGCCAAAACTTTTTCAGAAAGGAAAGTGAAAGTGAGAGAGACAAGCATTGTTGATGTGGGGGAGCTCCTTGAACTTTGTTCATGCTCACGGAAACTTTGTGAATCTTGATTACAGAAACTTTTCAACAAAAATAATTATCCTCTTGTACAATTCCAATGTATTATAAAAATAATGTGCCAAGGTTTGCCTTTAGGATGTTTTAGATTACTTGTTGGTTTGTGCGGTGCAGGACAGAAACTTTGGCTGTAGTGCACGATTTTACATTTCTTACTGGAACGTCAAACGGTTCTGAAACTTTTTGCACTGTCTTTCTATACAAAGTTTTTATTTTTTCCAATTTTGGCATAATTTCGGAGTACCAGAAGTATGGTGAATTTTCAGATTACTACAGACTGTCCTGTTTAAGACATATTCTGTTTTGGATGCATAGTTTGCTTGTTTTGATGAAAATATCGATTCCTATCAGTGGATTAAGCCATGGAAAATTTATATTACAGTAGCTATAATGCAAAAAAATATGAATTGGTTTGCAATAGTACTTAGAGTAGTGATTTGCTTTATTATACTAACGGATCTTTCCGAGCTTTCTCTTGAGTTTTGTGTGGATGAAGTGTTCGAAGATCGAGGATGTCTCGATGCGAGGAGAAGAAGGAGAGGCAAGAGCTCAAGCTTGGGGATGCCCAAGGCACCCCAAGTAAATATTCAAGGAGACTCAAGCGTCTAAGCTTGGGGATGCCCCGGAAGGCATCCCATCTTTCTTCAACAAATATCGGTATGTTTTCGGATTCGTTTCGTTCATGCGATATGTGCAAATCTTGGAGCGTCTTTTGCATTTAGTTTTCACTTTTCTTTTATGCACCATGCTGCTATGAGATAGTCCTTGGTTGATTTATAGAATTCTCTTTGCACTTCACTTATATCTTTTGAGTATGGCTTTATAGAATGCTTCATGTGCTTCACTTATATCATTCAAAGTTTGGATTGCCCGTTTCTCTTCACATAGAAAACCGCCATTTGTAGAATGCCATTTTGCTTCAATTATATTTTTTAGAGCGTGGGCATACCTTTTTTAGAAAGAACTAAACTCTCTTGCTTCACTTATATCTATTTAGAGAGATGACAGGAACTGGTCATTCACATGGTTAGTCATAAAATCCTACATAAAACTTGTAGATCACTGAATATGATATGTTTGATTCCTTGCAATAGTTTTGCGATATAAAGGTGGTGATATTAGAGGCGTGCTAGTTGAGTAATTGTGAAATTGAGAAATACTTGTGTTGAGGTTTGCAAGTCCCGTAGCATGCACGTATGGTAAACGTTGTGTGACAAATTTGAAGCATGGGGTGTTCTTTGATTGCTTTCCTTATGAGTGGCGGTCGGGGACGAGCGATGGTCTTTTCCTACCAATCTATACCCCTAGGGGCATGCATGGTAGTACTTTGCTTCGAGGTCTAATAAACTTTTGCAATAAGTTTATGAGTTCTTTATGACCAATGTGAGTCCATGGATTATGCGCACTCTCACCCTTCCATCATTGCTAGCCTCTTCGGTACCGTGCATTGCCCTTTCTCACCTCGAGAGTTGGTGCAAACTTCGCCGGTGCATCCAAACCCCGTGATACGATACGCTCTATCACACATAAGCCTCCTTATATCTTCCTCAAAACAGCCACCATACCTACCTATCATGGCATTTCCATAGCCATTCCGAGATATATTGCCATGCAACTTCCATCATCATCATATACATGACTTGAGCATTTATTGTCATATTGCTTTGCATGATCATAAGATAGCTAGCATGATGTTTTCATGGCTTTTCCGTTTTTTGATGTCATTGCTATGCTATATCAGTGCACATCCCGGTACACCGCCGGAGGCATTCATATAGAGTCATATCTTTGTTCTAGTATCGAGTTGTAATATTGAGTTGTAAGTAAATAAAAGTGTGATGATCATCATTATTAGAGCATTGCCCCAAGAAAAAAACTGAGAGGCCAAAGAAGCCTAAATAAAAAGGGGGCCAAAGAAGCCCGCCAAAAAAGAAAGAAGAAAAAAAAGAAAAAAAGAAAAAAAGGGGCAATGTTACTATCCTATTACCACACTTGTGCTTCAGAGTAGCACCATGTTCTTCATATAGAGAGTCTCTTGAGTTATCACTTTTATATACTAGTGGGAATTTTCATTATAGAACTTGGCTTGTATATTCCAACGATGGGCTTCCTCAAATGCCCTAGGTCTTCATGAGCAAGCAAGTTGGATGCACACCCACTTAGTTTCAGTTTGAGCTTTCATATACTTATAGCTCTGGTGCATCCGTTGCATGGCAATCCCTACTCCTCACATTTACATCAATTGTTGGGCATCTCCATAGCCCGTTGATTAGCCGCGTCGATGTGAGACTTTCTCCTTTTTTGTCTTCTCACACAATCCTCCATCATCATATTCTATTTCACCCATAGTGCTATATCCATGGCTTGCACTCATGTATTGCGTGAGGGTTGAAAAGGCTGAAGCGCGTTAAAAAGTATGAACCAACTGCTCGGCTTGTCATCGGGGTTGTGCATGATGGGAGCATTTTGTGTGACAGAAATGAAGCATGGCCAAACTATATGATTTTGTAGGGATGAGCTTTCTTTGGCTATGTTATTTTGAGAGGACATAATTGTTTGGTTAGTATGCTTGAAGTATTATTGTCTTAATGTCAAATGATAGACTATTGCTTTGAATCACTCGTATCTTAATATTCATGCCACGATTAGATTATGTGATCAAGATTATGCTAGGTAGCATTCCACATCAAAAATTATCTTTTTTATCATTTACCTACTCGAGGACGAGCAGGAATTAAGCTTGGGGATGCTGAGACGTCTTCGTCATATCTATAATTTTTGATTGTTCCATGCCAATATTCTACAACTTTCATATACTTTTGGCAACTTTTCATACTATTTTTGGGACTAACATATTGATCCATGCCTAGTGCTAGTTCTTGTTTGTTGCATGTTTTTGGTTTCGCAGAAAATCCATATCAAACGGAGTCCAAACGGGATAAAAACTGACAGAGATATTTTTTTGGAATATATGTGATTTTTGGGAAGAAGAATCAACGCGAGCCGATGCCCGAGGGGGCCACGAGACAGGGGGGCGCACCCCAGGGGGTCAGGCGCGCCCTGGACCCTCGTGGCCACACCGTAAGGCAGTTGGTGCCCTTCTTTCGCCGCAAGAAAGCTAATATCCAGATAGAGATCGTGTCCAAAATTCAGCCCAATCGGAGTTACGGATCTCCTGTTATAAAAGAAACGGTGAAAGGGCAGAATCTGAAACGCAGAAACAGAGAGAGATAGATAGACAGATCCAATCTCGGAGCGGCTCTCGCCCCTCCCACACCATGGAGACCATGGACCAGAGGGGAAACCCTTCTCCCATCTAGGGAGAAGGTCAAGGAAGAAGAAGAAGGACGGGGGCTCTCTCCCACTCGCTTCCGGTGGCGCCGGAGTGCCACCGGGGCCATCATCATCACCGCAATCTACACCAACACCTCCGTCATCTTCACCAACATCTCCATTACCTTCCCCCATCTATCTACAACAGTCCACTCTCCTGCAACCCGCTGTACCCTCTACTTGAACATGGTGCTTTATGCTTCATATTATTATCCAATGATGTGTTACCATCCTATGATGTCTGAGTAGATTTTCGTTGTCCTATCGGTAATTGGTGAATTGCTATGATTGGTTTAATTTGCTTGTGGTAATGTTGCTGTCCTTTGGTGCCCATCATATGAGCGCGCGCGTGGATCACACCATAGGGTTAGTTGTATGTTGATAGGACTATGTATTGGAGGGCAAGAGTGGCAGAAGCTTCAACCTAGCATAGAAATTGATGCATACGGGATTGAAGGGGGGCCAATATATCTTAATGCTATGGCTGGGTTTTACCTTAATGAACGTTAGTAGTTGCGGATGCTTGCTAAAAGTTCCAATCATAAAGTGCATAGAATTCCAAGTCAGGGATGACATGCTAGCAGTGGCCTCTCCCACATAAAACTTGCTATCAGTCTAGTAAAGTAAGTCAATTGCTTAGGGACAATTTCACAACTCCTACCACCACTTTTCCACACTCGCTATATTAACTTTATTTCTTATTTACCTAAACAGCCCCTACTTTTTATTTACGCGCTCTTTATTTTCTTGCAAACCTATCCAAAAACACCTATAAAGTACTTCTAGTTTCATACTTCTTCTAGGTAAAGCAAACGTTAAGCGTGCGTAGAGTTGTATCAGTGGTTGATAGAACTTGAGGGAATATTTGTTCTACCTTTAGCTCCTCATTGAGTTCGACACTCTTACTTATCGAAAGAGGCTACAATCGATCCCCTATACTTGTGGGTTATCAATGCGCTACGAGGCGCTTCCATTGTGGAGGAACACTGTATCCTTATGGGTACGGTGGTTGAGAGGGTTCAGTACGGTGGTTGAGAGGGTTCAGTCCGTCAAGAGCGGACTGACCGAAGCCTGCACCAGCCTGCTGATAGGATTTGAGGTAAGCGACGCAAAAGAGAAAGTCATAGTATAGACAGTAGCCCCTGAGACGCTGTCCGGTGTTCGGAAAGAAAAGCCGGACAGAGGATCAAGTAATTTTCGCAGGAAACTAACTAAATATGTGTTATGTGAATAAGCAGGCGTCGTTGCTGGCCGCAACCTCTCATGCTGCTGAGGTCTCTGGACTAAAGCAGTCTGGAGCGGGCCAAAGAAGAGCTCGGCCTTGTGAAAAGGCAGCTGGAGGACAAGCAAGGTATGTGGTAACTTGCTGTATATTCGGAAAGAATGAATGATGCGTATTGACCGTAGTGCCATGATATTTGTAGGAGCGGCGACCGAGGTCGAGGTCCTTAAAAAGGCACTGGCCGAGGCCGAGAAGAAAGCTGCCAAGGAACAAGCTGCCCGTGAGAAGCACGAGGCTAGGCTTGATGAGATCCAGCAAGAGCTCCAGGATGCCGTGAAGAAATGCGAGTCCTTGGAGCGCGATGTTTCGGCTCAAGAGACCAAACTCGCAAAGGCTCGCCGAAGCGCGGAAGAGGCCCGGGTTGAAGCCCAGGGCGCCCTCCAGGAGATCCAGGAGGCCAAGAAAATCACGGCGGGTAAGGCTTTTAGTATGCAAAGCAAGTATGTGAAGAAGAGCTATCTCTTACTAACCCGTATTTGGAGTTCCCCACGGGCGTTTGTGGATCTGCCGCACAGTGTTTCTGAGGCTGCGGAATTCTTTTGAGCCGAAGAAGGGAGCTTGATGGAGAAGCTGTTCTGGTGCCCTTTAGCGATAAGATAAAACAGCTGGTCGAACTGCATAGGGTGGCCGAACTGCCCATGAAGGACTTAATAATCCGGCTGTGGCCTGCCGAAGCCATACCCAGCAGCTACTTCGTGAAGGAAATATGCCCTAGAGGCAATAATAAAGTTGTTATTTATATTTCCTTATATCATGATAAATGTTTATTATTAATGCAAGAATTGTATTAACCAGAAACTTAGTACATGTGTGAATACATAGACAAACAGAGTGTCACTAGTATGCCTCTACTTGACTAGCTCGTTGAATCAAAGATGGTTAAGTTTCCTAGCCATTGACATGAGTTGTCGTTTGATTAACGGGATCACATCATTTCAGAATGATGTGATTGACTTGACCCATTCCGTTAACTTAGCATTTGATTGTTTAGTATATTGCTATTGCTTTCTTCATGACTTATACATGTTCCTATGACTATGAGATTATGCAACTCCCGAATACCGGAGGAACACTTTGTGTGCTACCAAACGTCACAACGTAACTAGGTGATTATAAAGGTGCTCTACAGGTGTCTCCGATGGTACTTCTTGAGTTGGCATAGATCGAGATTAGGATTTGTCACTCCGATTGTCAAAGAGGTGTCTCTGGGCCCTCTCGGTAATGCACATCACTATAAGCCTTGCAAGCAATGTGACTAATGAGTTAGTTGCGGGATGATGCATTACAGAATGAGTAAAGAGACTTGCCGGTAACAAGATTGAACTAGGTATTGAGATACCGACGATCGAATCTCGGGCAAGTAACATACCGCGCCCCCTCCCCCTCTAGTACGAATTGGACTAGGAAGGGGTGGGGCGCCCCCCTTTTTCCTTCCCCCTCTCTCCTCCTTCCTTCCCTCCTTCTCCTACTCATGGAAGGGGTGGAATCCTACTCCCGGTGGGAGTAGGACTCCCCTTGGGGCGAGCCTAGGAGGCCGGCCTCATCCCCCCCTCCACTCCTTTATATACGGGGGAGGGGGCACCCCATAGACACACAAGTTGATCATTGATCTCTTAGCCGTGTGCGGTGCCCCCCTCCACCATAATCCACCTCGGTCATATCGTCGTAGTGCTTAGGCGAAGCCCTGCGCCGGTAGCTTCATCATCACTGTCATCACGCCGTCGTGCTGACGAAACTCTCCCTCGAAGCTCTACTGGATCGTGAGTTCATGGGACGTCACTGAGCTGAACGTGTGCAGATCGCGGAGGTGCTGTACATTCGGTACTAGGATCGGTCGATCATGAAGACGTACGACTACATCAACCACGTTGTCAGAACTCTTCCGCTTTCGGTCTACGAGGGTACGTGGACAACACTCTCCCCTCTCGTTGCTATGCATCACCATGATCTTGCGTGTGCATAGGAATTTTTTTGAAATTACTACGTTTCCCAACAGTGGCATCTGGGCCAGGTTTATGCGTAGAAGTTAGATGCACGAGTAGAACACAAGTGAGTTATGGGCGATACTAGTCATACTGCTTACCAACATGTCATACTTTGATTCGGCGGTATTGTTGGATGAAGCAGCCCGGATCGACATTACGCGTACGCTTACGCGAGACTGGTTCTACCGACGTGCTTCGCACACAGGTGGCTGGCGGGTGTCAGTTTCTCCAACTTTAGTTGAATCGAGTGTGGCTACGCCCGGTCCTTGTGAAGGTTAAAACAACACATACTTGACGAAATATCATTGTGGTTTTGATGCGTAGGTAAGAACGGTTCTTGCTCAGCCCGTAGCAGCCACGTAAAACTTGCAACAACAAAGTAGAGGACGTCTAACTTGTTTTTGCAGGGCATGCTGTGATGTGATATTATCAAGACATGATGCTAAATTTTATTGTATGAGATGATCATGTTTTGTAACAAAGTTATCGGCAACTGGCAGGAGCCATATGGTTGTCGCTTTATTGTATGAAATGCAATCACCATTTAATTGCTTTACTTTATCACTAAGCGGTAGCGATAGTCGTAGAAGCAATAGTTGGCGAGACGACAACGATGCTACGATGGAGATCAAGGTGTCGCGCCGGTGACGATGGTGATCATGACGGTGCTTTGAAGATGGAGATCAAAGGCACAAGATGATGATGGCCATATCATATCACTTATATTGATTGCATGTGATGTTTATCTTTTATGCATCTTATTTTGCTTAGATCGACAGTAGCATTATAAGATGATCTCTCACTAAATTTCAAGGTATAAGTGTTCTCCCTGAGTATGCACTGTTGTGAAAGTTCGTCGTGCCAAGACACCACGTGATGATCGGGTGTGATAAGCTCTACGTTCACATACAACGGGTGCATGCCGGTTTTGCACACGCAGAATGCTCGGGTTAAACTTGACGAGCCTAGCATATGCAGATATGGCCTCGGAACACTGAGACCGAAAGGTCGAGCCTGAATCATGTAGTAGATATGATGAACATAGTGATGTTCACCATTGAAAACTACTCCATCTCACGTGATGATCGGACATGGTTTAGTTGATATGGATCACGTGATCACTTAGATGATTAGAGGGATGTCTATCTAAATGGGAGTTCTTTAGTAATTTGATTAATTGAACTTTAATTTATCACGAACTTAGTAGCTGATAGTATTTTGCATGTCTATGTTGTTGTAGATAGATGGCCCGTGCTGTTGTTCCGTTGAATTTTAATGCGTTCCTAGAGAAAGCTAAGTTGAAAGATGATGGTAGCAACTACACAGAATGGGTCCGTAACTTGAGGATTATCCTCATTGCTGCACAGAAGAATTACGTCCTGGAAGCACCCCTGGGTGCCAAACCCGCTGCAGGAGCAACGCCATATGTTGTGAATGTCTGGCAGAGCAAAGCTGATGACTACCCGATAGTTCAGTGTGCCATGCTTTACGGCTTAGAACCAGGACTTCAACGATGTTTTGAACGTCATGGAGCATATGAGATGTTCCAGGAGTTGAAGTTAATATTTCAAGCAAACGCCTGGATTGAGAGATATGAAGTCTCCAATAAGTTCTACAGCTACAAGATGGAGGAGAATAGTTCTGTCAATGAACATATACTAAAAATGCATGGGTATAATAATCACTCGATTCAACTGGGATTTAATCTTCCTGATGATAGTGTCATTAACAGAATTCTTCAATCACTGCCACCAAGCTAGAAGAGCTTCGTGATGAACTATAATATGCAAGGGATAGATAAGACAATTCCCGAGCTCTTCGCAATGTTAAAGGCTGCGGAGGTAGAAATCAAGAAGGAGCATCAAGTGTTGATGGTCAACAAGACCACCAGTTTCAAGAAAAAGGGTAAAGGGAAGAAGGGGAACTTCAAGAAGAACAACAAGCAAGTTGCTGCTCAAGTGAAGAAGCCCAAGTCTGGACCTAAGCCTGAGACTGAGTGCTTCTACTGCAAAGGGACTGGTCACTGGAAGCGGAACTACCCCAAGTATTTGGCGGATAAGAAGGATGGCAAGGTGAACAAAGGTATATGTGATATACATGTTATTGATGTGTACCTTACTAATGCTCGCAGTAGCACCTGGGTATTTGATACTGGTTCTGTTGCTAATATTTGCAACTCGAAACAGGGACTACGGATTAAGCGAAGATTGGCTAAGGACGAGGTGACGATGCGCGTGGGAAATGGTTCCAAAGTCGATGTGATCGCGGTCAGCACGCTACCTCTACATCTACCTTCGGGATTAGTTTTAGACCTGAATAGTTGTTATTTGGTGCCAGCGTTGAGCATGAACATTATATCTGGATCTTTTTTGATGCGAGACGGTTATTCATTTAAATATGAGAATAATGGTTGTTCTATTTATATGAGTAATATCATTTATGGTCATGCACCCTTAAAGAGTGGTCTGTTTTCGATGAATCTCGATAGTAGTGATACACATATTCATAATATTGAAGCCAAACGATGCAGAGTTGATAATGATAGTGCAACTTATTTGTGGCACTTCCGTTTAGGTCATATTGGTGTAAAGTGCATGAAGAAACTCCATTCTGATGGACATTTGGAATCACTTGATTATGAATCACTTGGTACTTACGAACCATGCCTCATGGGCAAGATGACTAAAACTCCTTTCTCCAGAACAATGGAGAGAGCAACAGATTTGTTGGAGATCATACATACTGATGTATGTGGTCCAATGAATGTTGAGGCTCGCGGCGGGTATAGTTATTTTCTCACCTTCACAGAAGATTTGAGCAGATATTGGTATATCTACTTGATGAAGCATAAGTCTGAAACATTTGAAAAGTTCAAAGAATTTCAGGGTGAAGTGGAAAATCATCGTAACAAGAAAATAAAGTTTCGACGATCTGATCGTGGAGGAGAATATTTGAGTTACGAGTTTGGTCTTCATTTGAAACAATGCGGAATAGTTTCGCAACTCACACCACCAGGAACACCACAGCGTAATGGTGTGTCCGAACGTCGTAATCGTACTTTACTAGATATGGTGCGATCTATGATGTCTCTTACTGATTTACCGCTATCGTTTTGGGGTTATGCTTTAGAGACGGCTGCACTCACGTTAAATAGGGCACCATCTAAATCCGTTGAGATGACACCTTATGAACTATGGTTTGGCAAGAAACCAAAGTTGTCGTTTCTTAAAGTTTGGGGCTGTGATGCTTATGTGAAAAAGCTTCAACCTGATAATCTCGGACCCAAATCGGAGAAATGTGTCTTCATAGGATACCCAAAGGAGACTATTGGGTACACCTTCTATCACAGATCCGAAGGCAAGACATTCGTTGGTAAGAATGGATCCTTTCTAGAGAAGGAGTTTCTCTCGAAAGAAGTGAGTGGGAGGAAAGTAGAACTTGATGAGGTAACTATACCTGCTCCCTTATTGGAAAGTAGTTCATCACAGAAATCTGTTCCTGTGACTCCTACACCAATTAGTGAGGAAGCTAATGATGATGATCATATAACTTCATATCAAGTTACTACCGAACCTCATAGGTCAACCAGAGTAAGATCCGCACCAGAGTGGTAGGGTAATCCTGTTCTGGTGGTCATGTTGCTTGACCATGACGAACCTACGAACTATGAGGAAGCGATGATGAGCCCAGATTCCGCGAAATGGCTTGAGGCCATGAAATCTGAGATGGGATCCATGTATGAGAACAAAGTGTGGACTTTGGTTGACTTGCCCGATGATCGGCAAGCCATCGAGAATAAATGGATCCTCAAGAAGAAGACTGACGTTGACGGTAATGTTACTGTCTACAAAGCTCGACTTGTCGCGAAAGGTTTTCGACAAGTTCAAGGAGTTGACTACGATGAGACCTTCTCACCCGTAGCGATGCTTAAGTCCGTCCGAATCATGTTAGCAATTGCTCCATTTTATGATTATGAAATTTGGCAAATGGATGTAAAGACTGCATTCCTGAATGGATTTCGGGAAGAAGAGTTGTATATGATGCAACCTGAATGTTTTATCGATCCAAAGGGTGCTAACAAAGTGTGCAAACTCCAGCGATCCATTTATGGACCGGTGCAAGCATCTAGGAGTTGGAATAAATGTTTTGATAGTGTGATCAAAGCATATGGTTTTATACAGACTTTTGGAGAAGCCTGTATTTACAAGAAAGTGAGTGAAAGCTCTGTAGCATTTATAATATTATATGTGGATGACATATTGTTGATTGGAAATGATATAGAATTTCTGGATAGCATAAAAGGATACTTGAATAAGAGTTTTTCAATGAAAGACCTCGGTGAATCTGCTTACATATTGGGCATTAAGATCTATAGAGATAGATCAAGACGCTTAATTGGACTTTCACAGAGCACATACCTTGACAAAAATTTGAAGAAGTTCGAAATGGATCGAGCAAAGAAAGGGTTGTTCTTGCCTGTGTTACAAGGTGTGAAGTTGAGTCAGACTCAATGCCCGACCACTGCAGAAGATAGAGAGAAAATGAAAGGTGTTCCCTATGCTTCATCCATAAGCTCTATCATGTATGCAGTGCTGTGTACCAGACCTGATGTGTGCCTTGCTATAAGTTTAGCAGGGAGGTACTAAAGTAATCCAGGAGTGGATCACTGGACAATGCTCAAGAACATCCTGAAATACCTGAAAAGGACTAAGGATATGTTTCTCGTTTATGGAGGTGACAAACAGCTCATCGTAAATGGTTACGTCGATGCAAGCTTTGACACTGATCCGGATGACTCTAAGTCACAAACTGGATCGTATTTATATTGAACGGTGGAGCTGGCAGTTGGTGCAGTTCTAAGCAAAGCGTCATGGCGGGATCTACGTGTGAAGCGGAGTACATAGCTGCTTCGGAAGCAACAAATGAAGGAGTCTGGATGAAGGAGTTCATATCCGATCTAGGTGTCATACCTAGTGCATCGGGTCCAATGAAAATCTTTTGTGACAATACTGGTGCAATTGCCTTGGCAAAGGAATCCAGATTTCATAAAAGAACCAAGCACATCAAGAGACGCTTCAATTCCATCCGCGATCAAGTCAAGGAGGGAGACATAGAGATTTGCAAGATACATACGGATCTGAATGTTGCAGATCGTTGACTAAGCCTCCCTCACGAGCAAAACATGATCAGCACCAAGACTCCATGGGTGTTAGAATCATTACTATGTAATCTTGATTATTGACTCTAGTGCAAGTGGGAGACTGAAGGAAATATGCCCTAGAGGCAATAATAAAGTTGTTATTTATATTTCCTTATATCATGATAAATGTTTATTATTCATGCTAGAATTGTATTAACCGGAAACTTAGTACATGTGTGAATACATAGACAAACAGACTGTCACTAGTATGCCTCTACTTGACTAGCTCGTTGAATCAAAGATGGTTAAGTTTCCTAGCCATTGACATGAGTTGTCATTTGATTAACGGGATCACATCATTAGAGAATGATGTGATTGACTTGACCCATTCCGTTAGCTTAGCATTTGACCGTTTAGTATATTGTTATTGCTGTGGCACCCCGGCTCAGAGAAAACCGGAACGCCCCGTATTCCAGCCTAGAGATCGAGGTGAAGTCTTCTGGAATACGGCACTGCTTAGTATAGAACAAACCAGCTCTCTATTACAACACGAATCTGAATACAAGGGTTTCTATATTACAATGAATAACATCGGTACGGCGACACTACGCCGACCACGGTTGCTCTAAACAAGCAGCGTAACAACTCGAAGCAGCGGAACAACTACTGGCAGCGGAACAACGAACGGTGATGATCGACTCCAAACCGCAGGGACTCTGGCTGGAACGTTTATCCTAGCTCGCGAACACAGGAACCACACCAAACAAGAAAGAATTTCAGGCACGACCTACAAACTGGCATGACACGCCAGGTCAGTACATTGAATGTACTTGCAAGCTCACAATAACCAGAAGCATTCAAGACAAACAACAGCATGGCAATTACCGATTAAGCAGGATAACATGGCATGAACAACATGAACATAATATCGCTAGAACAATATGATCATGGCATGAACATATCAATCTGATGATACTAGCATGCAACATGATGACACTACATGCACCATTTATTCTGCTCGGGTTACCTCGTAACCATCACAGGCATCACTTACCAACCTCGGACATTACACGATCATCTCAAGATCAAATCAAGCTTGGTATAAACAATACCGTAGTAATCATCAAATGACCACAAGGAGCTTGATACCCACGATTCTCGCACAACATCACGGATATCCAACAACTCGGTATCCTCGATACCACGGTGATCATTCCGGCGATCACAACCATGACCAACACTTGGTCTCAAACGGTGATCTTTCCGGCGATCACAACCAACTTATCTCATCATCGAACCGGGGTTGTTATTAAGCACATTATTATTATTACTACTGTTGACTCATAGTGTGACCAACTATGAACTAGGCCCTTATCCGCGGGTGCGGCTATCGATAGATTTAATATACACTCTGCAGAGGTTAGTACACTGTACCCACACTACAGAACCCATGGCCTCACACTCCCATTCGGGTGGACCAACGGCGTTCCGACAAAACCGATCTACTGCCATGACACTCTCCCGGCCACTCCGACCCACTCCCAACTGGCTAGTCCTGGGTGGCCCCGTGTCTACCAAAGACACAACGACCACCATCGTGGCCAAAACGTCCCTCACGGGGACCGGATCCATAACAACAACAACAACGGGAACACAAGGTTATGTCTGCTTATCGGGCCAGGGTACCGCACACCCATAACCTTCCCTCGTTGGAGGCACAGGCGAGAGGCACGACAATAGACCCAGTTAGGACCTTCCCATAAAGGTAAGCATGGTTGCACTGGTCAGTTCGATATGGTGGCACCATGACTCGGCCAACAGTTGTTCAAGTTCAATTTAATTCGGTTAAACTTGAATGCAAATATGCTGAGCCATGAAAAATACATGATACAATTACAATGCATGAGCATGATATCAACATAATCATGAGAGTACCACATAACTATCCACCATATCAACAATGAATCATATCCAACTAAGCATGGCATACTGACTAGCATGAACATCATAAGTACATACTTCTCAAAAACATAGCATGACCACTAGCATCAACAATAAATGTCATGCAAGAACATATCAACAATGCCATCATGCAAGCATTTAACCAACTGGATGCAATGGAACATGCATAACCACGGTACTCGGGACAGGCGGCAGTCATGCACCGAAGACCGTTACCCACATCAACATGTACTACTAGCAAGCATAAGCATATGAAAGGAATACTAGCAACTAGCAGGGCATACTAACCAGGTGCATAACAACATAGCAAGAAAGTAAACACTAACCAAGAAGCATTACCGAAACAACGATAAACATATTTTAAACAAGCAAACATTTAATAAATATTCAAGTTGAAAACCATGGCTACTGCATGACTATCATGCAAGTGGGTATTGTGGCTTGCCTGGGGATGAAGAAAACACCAGGAAGAAGTGCGAGAAGCTTGTGGAAAGAATCACCGGAAAAACGTTATCTCTCGGAGGAGGCTGATTAGGGGCAAGGGCAAAAAGGTCATTTTCACAGTGTCAAACCATAGTGAAAATGAAACCAACAGAACGGTCTCGACGAAACAAAGAAGTGGGCTTTGGTTTCACCTTAATCGGAGTCTCGAACAAAAAGATATGATAGTTTTTCTGCCAGGGACCCATCTGTAATACAAATTTTTATAGACTAGGCCAAAACAGAAAAGCTGAAAGCGCATTCCAGGAACTACGCTTTCGGGACAGTGAAGGCGTATTTCCGGCCGAAGCCGCAGCTGTTTACGCTTTAACTGAAACGAAAGCGTATCCGTGAGATTACGCTTCCACTTAACTGACGTGGCAACGCGGGTCAACGCGCAGCCGTTGACAGGTGGGGTCGGGAGGCGACGTGGGGCCCAGCTGGCCTCGTCTCCTTTCCTCCTCGCTGCACCCCGATGGGAAACAAAGGAGGCAGGGGCGGGGTCGCGATGCCGGCGGTGGCCTGGCCGGCTCAGGCCGCCTCCGGCCAAGCCGAGGCCACCGGAGAGACCGGCAAGGAGTGCCACATCCATCCTGATGGGAAGGAGACGCCGGAGATGAGCGGGAGTGACAGCGCTGCGAGGGGAACGGAGAGGTGCCGGCGGTGATTGAGCTTGGGGCGCGCGGCCAAGGTGGCTCCGGCGGTGAAACGAGGAGGTGGGAAGAACCACTGGATCTTGGTGAAAATGCAGGTGAGGTCAGAAGGGAGGGGGAAGGCCGGCATCGAGCCAACTTGGGCGGAGCGGAACCGCGGCCATGGCGGCAGTGGGAGAGGAGGGGAGCTCCGGGAGGCTAAAGGAGAGGCTGGGGAGGGAGCTAGGAGTGCGGGAAGGCTGCTGGTGTGCTCGAACGGGTCGGGGGATGGCTACTTATAGCCGGGGCGAGGGCACGGGCTCGGGTGCCGCCGCTCGCGTCTGGCCGAAGCTCTGGCGAGGCTCAGCGGTCACGGGGAGGCTCGGGAACACGACGAGGGAGAAGCGGACGCGCTACAGAGGCGCACAGGGCAAGAGGGGCCGAGGGCGCACGGGAGAAGGATCCGAACGCCATTAATGCCCTGTCGGCTACAGCTCGCTCGTGGGCGCGCGGCGACGAGCACCGACGGAGAAGCGGACGGAGGGGGAAACGGCTCCAGGAGGACGGCGACGATGCGGGCTAGCTGCTGGACATGCTCACGACCGCGAAGGCGACGAGAGGAGGAGGGGCCCGAGCAAGAAGCCATCCTGGACGCGGCCATGGCATGCCAGAGAGGTGGTGACCGCGCGAGCTGGCGAGGAGAAGGCGCCAAAGGTTTGAAAACGTTGTCTAGTGTTAAGCTAATCCAGGGTAGGTTTCAACTGCGGTGGTAGATCAGTGAAAATCTCTGTGGTTAAATGGTAATCAACCTCTGAAGTTTACTGCAGTAAAATTGATCGTATACTGTTGATTTACAGGGACTTGGTTGGGTCCAAAAGGTTTGTCTACGGTGTTTGGGTTAGGAAGGACTACCATACTGGGGAGTTTGGCAGGAAATGGACCAATATTTAATGCACTTGCTTTGCAACTGCATAATCTGGTCCAGAAACTTGATCAGGAAGCTGCACTCACACGGAGTGTCAAATTGAGCTAAAATTAGGCAAGGCAGAGTCATTTGGTCCTATGAAGATGCTCAAAAAGTCTCATACCAATTGGCCAAGCCAAACTGGTACTTGCTTCACAAACATCTCCTCTGGGAAGAAACTTGCAAAAATTCTAGAGGAATAATGGCTTGATGAACCATGCCCAAAATGGGTGGAGGTAGGTTATATGAATAATAGAAGGCCTAGAAAAATTGGCAGCCATAAAGGAGCAAGATAAAATATACTTGCTTCACAAACTGAAATTTTGGACAAAATCAAAGAATTGAAGGTGAGCTCACATGGAGGCATGACATGAGCTCTACTTTGATGGAGGGCTATTATATGATGATATGAGGGGTCATGCAAAATGGCAACTCATTTGGATATGCCTAGATTGCACCTCCTTCACAAAGCTTCTTTCTGGATAGAAACTATGGAAAATCATAATTGAATAATTACTAGGAAAATGAGGTTGTATTTTGCCATGTGGCAATGATATGGACAGGAAAAGGTGTCCAAGGAGTTTAAGGTTAATTGGGAAAAGTAAAATAGCACTTGCTTCACAATGTGCCATTTAGGGCAGAATAGGAAATGAATTATTCAAGCATGATGATAAACATGACAAATGAAATATTTTGCCATATTTGAGAAAGAGATGACCCAAACAATTTATGAGAATTATTTGGGAATTTTAGGAGTGATGGAAATAAAGGTTGCTTCACAACCTAGGGCAATTTGAGTTATTCCTTTAATAGAAAAGGAATATTCCCAATAAAAAGAATATTGAGATTTGGGCTAGGATGAAAATGACAGGGTCTAGGGAAGGGTTTGGGAATGACAAGCCACTCTGGAAACAAAGAAGAGGGCATCTTCTTCAGTTTCCAGACCACAAAGCCACGAAAAAAGAAAACTCAAGCAAAAACCTCAGAAAAACAAAAGAAAAAGAAAGGGCCGAAAATCAGGCTGTCACAATTGCTTTCTTCATGACTTATACATGTTCCTATGACTATGAGATTATGCAACTCCCGAATACTGGAGGAACACTTTGTGTGCTACCAAACATCACAACGTAACTGGGTGATTATAAAGGTGCTCTACAGTTGTCTCCGATGGTACTTGTTGAGTTGGCATAGATCGAGATTAGGATTTGTCACTCTGATTGTCGCAGAGGTATTTTTGGGCCCTCTCGGTAATGCACATAAATATAATACTTGCAAGCAATGTGACTAATGAGTTAGTTGCGGGATGATGCATTACGGAACGAGTAAAGAGACTTGCCGTTAATGAGATTGAACTAGGTATTGAGATACCGACGATCGAATCTCGGGCAAGTAACATAACGATGACAAAGGGAACAACGTAGATTGTTATGCGGTTTGACCGATAAAGATCTTCGTAGAATATGTGGGAGCCAATATGAGCATCCAAGTTCCGCTATTGGTTATTGACCGAAGACGTGTCTCGGTCATGTCTACATAGTTCTCGAACCCATAGGGTCCGCACGCTTAACGTTCGGTGACGATCAGTAATATGAGTTTATGTCTTTTGATGTACCGAAGGTAGTTCGGAGTCCCGGATATGATCACGGACATGACGAGGAGTCTCGAAATGGTCGAGACATAAAGATCGATATATTGGATGACTATGTTTGGACTTCGGAAGGGTTCCGAGAGAGTTTGGACGAATACCGGAGTACCGGGGGTTACCGGAACCCCCCCGGGAGTGTAATGGGCCTCATGGGCCTAGGTGGAGAGAGGAAGGGGCGGCCAGGGCAGGCCGCGCGCCCCCTCCCCCTCTAGTATGAATTGGACTAGGAAGGGGTGGGGCGCCCCCCCTTTTTCCTTCCCCCTCTCTCCTCCTTCCTTCCCTCCTTCTCCTACTCATGGAAGGGGTGGAATCCTACTCCCGGCGGGAGGAGGACTCCCCTTGGGGCGCGCCTAGGAGGCCGGCCTCCTCCCCCTCCTCCACTCCTTTATATACGGGGGAGGGGGCACCCCATAGACACACAAGTTGATCATTGATCTCTTAGCCGTGTGCGGTGCCCCCCTCCACCATAATCCACCTCGGTCATATCGTCGTAGTGCTTAGGCGAAGCCCTGCGCCGGTAGCTTCATCATCACCGTCATCACGCCGTCGTGCTGACGAAACTCTCCCTCGAAGCTCTACTGGATCCTGAGTTCGTGGGACGTCACCGAGCTGACCGTCTGCAGATCACGGAGGCGCTGTACGTTCAGTACTAGGATCGATCGATCGTGAAGACGTACGACTACATCAACCGCGTTGTCATAACGCTTCCTCTTTCGGTCTACTAGGGTACACGGACAACACTCTCCCCTCTCGTTGCTATGCATCACCATGATCTTGCGTGTGCGTAGGAATTTTTTGAAATTACTACGTTTCCCAACACTTCAGTCTCGTGAAGCGGCTAGTCGATGCCTGCCCTCGGCTTGACGCCATCAAGCTGTCGGTCTGCATCAAAGGTGCGCGGATGGCCTTTGCCCGTGTCAAGATGCTGTGGGCGAAGATGACTGCCACCATGGAGGTGCCTCCCGAGCCTTGGTCCCAATGTGGTTGTTGGTGGTGTTGGCACCCTTGGGCTCAAGGGTGGCGCGCTCTGCTGGCGTCGGGCAAGTTGCCCCGGCAAGGCTCTTGCTGGGGGAGTCCACCTCGCCCTCTTGCTCTTTGTGTTTCTTGGTCTTGGCGTTGCTTTGCCCATCTCGTGCCTTTGGCCGGAGCGCTTTCTGGTGTTCTTGTGCTTCTGCTCCCTCCCCTTTCCCTACTAAGTGTGGCCGCAGGTGTGGCTCTGACTGCCCGTGCACAAGTAGAGGGGTAAAAAAGGAGAGACCCTACTTTTGTACACCGACACTCTGACATAGACCCTTCCTGAAAATAAGATGAATTGCAATTGTTTGATGACTGAGAATATAGTTTGTTAGTTTCAAGAAAGTTTATGACCTATACTTTAACATGTGAATAGCTTGTTACTTGATCATGAGAAGTTTTATGAGTTGAGCTACTGTTATGATGTATAATAATGCTAGAAAAAGTGACTGGAACTATCATTGATCAAACTTATGCACTTGCTAGCATTCACACTTCATAAATTATTTCTTTTATCATTCACCTACTCGAGGATGAGCAGGAATTAAGCTTGGGGATGCTGATACGTCTCCAATGTATCTATAATTTATGAAGTATTCATGCCATGTTTACAATAGTTTTATATGATTTTGGTATGATTTGATTAGAACTAACCCGGACTGACGATGTTTTCAGCAGAACTACCATGGTATTGTTTTGTGCAGAAATAAAAGTTCTCGGAATGGGCTGAAAATCAACGAAGATTTTTTCTGGAAAATATAAAAAAATACTGGAGCAAAGAATTACCAGAGGGGGGTCCCGTGGGCCCCACGAGGGTGGAGGACACGCCCCTGCCTCGTGGACTCCCTGTGGGGCCCCCTGACTTGTTCTCGATTCCAACGTCTCCTATAAATCCCCAAACTTCCAGAACTTGACCTAGATCGGAAGTTCCGCCGCTGCAAGCCTCTGTAGCCATGAGAAATCAATCTAGGCGCTCTCTGGCACCCTGCTGGAGGGGGCCATCATAACCGGAGGCCATGGAGGAGGATCCCGGAGGAGCCATCATCGCCATGAAGGCCAAGGACCAGAGGGAGAACCTCTCCCCATCTTGGGGGGAGGCCATCGAGGAGGAAGGACAAGGGGAGAACCTCTCCTCTCTCTCGGTGGCGCCGGAGTGCCATCGGGAGGGGAATCATCGCTGCGGTGATCGTCTTCATCAACATCACCATCATCATCACCATCCTCATCTCTTTTACGCGGTCCACTCTCCCACACCCCGCTGTAACCCCTACTTGAACATGGTGCTTTATGCCACATATTATGATCCAATGATGTGTTGCCATCCTATGATGTTTTGAGTAGATATCCTTTGTCTTTGGGTTGATTGATGATCTAGATTGGTACGAGTTGTATGTTTTATTTTGGTGTTGTCCTATTGTGCCCTCCGTATCGCGCAAGCGTGAGGGATTCCCACTGTAGGGTGTTGCAACACGTTCATGATTCGCTTATAGTGGGTTGCTTCAGTGAAAGAAGCATAAACCCGAGTAAGGGGGTTGTTGCGTATGGGATAAGGGGACTTGATGCTTTAATGCTATGGCTGGGTTTTACCTTAATGATCTTTAGTAGTTGTGGATGCTTGCTAGAGTTCCAATCATAAGTGCATATGATCCAGGAAGAGAAAGTATGTTAGCTTATGCCTCTCCCTCATATGAAATTGCAATGATGACTACCGGTCTTGTTAACAATTGCCTAGGACAATTTCGCACACCGACCCATCATTATTCCACACTCGCTATTTATAATATTTAGTAATATATTCTAACTTTATGATAACAACACCTACTTTTATGTTTTAGCTCTCCGATATCATGCAAAGTTATCCACTTCATACCCACAACGTAGTTTTATTTCTCGTGTCTAGTTGGAAGCAAACGTTCGGTGTATGTAGAGTCGTATCAGTGGGAGATAGGACTTGAGAGAATATTGATCTCACCTTTAGCTCCTTGTGGGTTCGACACTCCATACTTATCACTTCCACCTTTGGGAATTGCTACGATGATTCCCTGCACTTGGGGATTATCAGCGTATATCATGTTCACCATTTTAACTTGGGGGGGAAACTTCTTCTGCCCCCCTGTGTTCGGTGGACGGGGCTCCTCGTCATCGTCCTCACTTTGCGACCCCTTTTCCTTGTTCTCGGCATTTAACTTGCCGGCCTGTTTAAAAACCCAACAGTCTCTGTTGGTGTGATTGGCTGGTTTGTCGAGGGTACCGTGTATCTGGCATGGGCGATCGAGTATGCGGTCCAAGCTGGATGGGCACGAATTGTTCCTTTTGAATGGCTTCTTCCGCTGGCCGGACTTGGAGCCGCCGAATCCGGCGTTGACCGCCCTGTCGTCGGTATTATCACCGTTATTTCGACGCTTGTGTATGTTGCGTCGGGGCTTGCCGTTGCTATTTTTGGCTTCCGTAGTGCCAGGTTCGCTTGCATTGTTGTTGCTATGGGCTAGCCAGCTATCTTCGCCCGTGCAAAAGCGGGTCATAAGTGCCGGAAGGGCTGCCATGGACTTTGGCTTTTCTTGGCCGAGGTGTCGGGCAAGCCATTCGTCTCGGATGTTGTGTTTAAAGGCCGCCAGGGCTTCGGCATCCAGATAGTCGATGATCTGATTCTTTTTGGTTAAGAACCTAGTCCAGAGTTTCCTGGATGACTCTCCGGGCTGCTGAATTATGTGACTTAAGTCGTCGGCATACAGAGGTCGAACATATGTACCTTGGAAGTTGTCAAGGATGGCCTCTTCCAAGTCCTCCCAGGTGCCGATGGAGCTTTCGGGTAGACTGTTCAACCAGTGCCGGGCAGTTCCTTTGAGTTTTAGTGGGAGGTATTTGATGGCATTGAGATCATCACCGCGGGCCATATGAATGTGAAAGAAAATCCTTGATCCATACCGTGGGGTCTGTTGTCCCATCGTATGATTCGATGTTTACGGGTTTAAACCCTTCTGTGAATTCGTGCTCCATTACCTCGTCAATGAAGCAAAGGGGGTGTGCGGCAACTCTATACCAAACCACGTCATGACGTAGCTCAGATGGAGTCCGTCTGCGGTTCTCGGCCCGGGCGTGAGTATGATTATTGCGTCCGGCTAGATAGCCGTTATCGCGTGTCGGGGCACGTCCCCGTGATCCATAGATCGATCTGTTCTGACCCGCTCTACTGTTCAAGTCCTACCGCAGGTCATATGTATGTCCCCGAGCTATTTTGTCTCTGCCTTTACGGTGAGGTGGGGCGGGCTGGTGTTCGGCTTGAGTTGTCGCTATGTCCCGTCCACGTGGTGGTCGCTCAGCCGCATTGCGCGATGATGGTACGGGCTCCAACGCCTCACCATCGAACTGAGGTAGCAATTTGCGCTTCGGGTAACTTTTGGCTGGGCGTTTAAGGCCATATTCCTCGGCTGCCAGGACATCAGTCCATCTATCGTTGAGCAGATCTTGATCGGTCTGAAGCTGCTGCTGCTTCTTTTTCAGGCTCCTTGCAGTGGCTATTAGCCGGCGCTTAAAGCGCTCCTGCTCGAGAGGTTCCTCCGGCATAATAAAATCCTCAGTG
Source organism: Triticum aestivum (assembly GCF_018294505.1). Lineage (NCBI taxonomy): Eukaryota > Viridiplantae > Streptophyta > Magnoliopsida > Poales > Poaceae > Triticum > Triticum aestivum. The sequence goes on along the minus strand of NC_057811.1, from coordinate 1,683,470 downwards.
CCGAGGCTCACCTCATCCTCGGAGAGCAGAAGATAATTACTGTCCTTCGAGTCTTCGTGTGTGGCCTGTTCATCAGGGCTAACTTGCCCGTCTTCCCGTTCATCTTGTTCGGAAGTTGCCTCAATGAGGTCTTCATTGTCTTCGGCACCGTCCGGAGTGTTATCTTCTCCTGTGCCGGTGTTGCTGTCTTTGCTGCGGCGTGATTTAGAGCGGCACCGCTGACGCCGCCGCTTTGGTTGTATCTCAGGAGGTTTATCCTCAACGGGATCTTCCTTGTCATCGCCGCTATTCTCTTTTGGTGCATCCACCATGTATACGTCGTATGAGGAGGTGGCCGTCCGTCGTCCGGTGAACGGTGGGTTTTCGGCCTGCTCCTCTCCAGCATCGTCGTCCATACCATTGATGTCTTCGGAGCCGTAATCGAGCATGTCGGTTAAGTCTTCGACAGTGGCTATTAATTGGGCGGGGGGTGGGAAGTAAAGTTCTCCGTCGTCAGCCTCCAGTTCGAACCGTATATAATTCGGCTGAGAGTCCCCCCGCTAAGGATAGTGTTTTTAATGAGTTTAGCACGTCGCCTAAAGGCGAGTGCCGAAAGATGTCCGCGGAGCTGAATTCGACAATCAATGCCTGGTCAAGCTCGTCATGCACAGACGCACATGGTTCGGAACTTGTAGCCAGAAACGGGTCCGAGGTTCCGGTGACACATATCCCACTCGAGGTTGGGTCTGTGTGCGGCTCCGATGCCGCTGAGTCTGCGGCTTGCATGGCAGGGTTGAGCCTCCCGTCCTCGGATGGCGCAATCTGCCCCGGATCTAGGGCCAGAGCAGTTACAGGCGCTATCTCCTGGGCACGGTCCGATGACAGATTTAAGTCATGTTCATCGTGGTGACCGAGCGGCTGCCGTGGTCTCGAATCCGTTGAAGATCAAGTCTCCGCGGGTATCTGCGATGTAGTTCAAGCTTCCAAATCTGACCTGATGGCCAGGGGCATAGCTATCGATCTGCTCTAGATGGCCAAGCGAGTTGGCCCGCAGTGCAAAGCCGCCGAATACGAAGATTTGTCCCAGGAAGAAGGTTTCTCCCTAGACAACATTGTTGTAGATGATTGACAGGGCCATCGAACCTCTTGACGACAACACAGCGGAACTCTCAATGAAAGCACCAATGTCGGTGTCAAAACCGGCAGATCTCGGGTAGGGGGTCCCGAACTGTGTGTCTAAGGTCGATGGTAACAGGAGACGGGGGACACGCTGTTTACCCAGGTTCGGGCCCTCTCTATGGAGGTAATACCCTACTTCCTGCTTGATTGATCTTGATGAATATGAGTATTATAGGAGTTGATCTAACTCGAGATCGTAATGGCTAAAACCCTAGAAGTCTAGCCTGTATGACTATGATTATGATTCTTGCCCCTACGGACTAAGCCCTCCGGTTTATATAGACACCGGAGGGGACTAGGGCTGTACAAAGTCGGTTACAGAGAAAGGAATCTTCATATTGGGACGCCAAGCTTGCCTTCTATGCCAAGGAGAGTCCCATCCGGACACGGGAGATAGTCTTCGGTCTTGTATCTTTACAGCCCATCAGTCCGGCCCACGTACCATAGTCCGGACGCCCGAGGACCCCCTAATCCAGGACTCCCTCAGTCATGTTATCTTCTCTCAAGTGTTCATTTAGTTGCACAAAGTATTGAATCAATTCACAAGGGAAATCAACTAAAGCTCAAAATGCATGAAGAATATGGATGCATATGAGTGACACTTACTGATAACATCCAAATTGAAAATTAGGATGTTACAGTTCTTACATAAAACATGCTCTCTCTCTCTCTCTCTCTCGGCCCATACAATAGTTGGCCCAAAGTAGCATAGGTACATAAGCTAGTAATAAATCCAACAAATAAGGAAAAAATACACAATTAATGATTGATGATAAGTAAGGAAATAACATGACTAATTAAGGATATTAATTATATAATTGTTGCCTCGCACAAATGAGGAACAAAACTAATACATAATTCATGAATGATAACAAGTATGAAATAACAATGATAATTAATGAAATTTGTTCATTCATTCCATTTCAGAAAATTGGCAACCATTCATTCTAGATAGCCTTATAATTTTGCTATTTGGCATTTTAATCCTACGACTATACCACATTAATCTATTAGTCCCTAAATCTTACACTTAGGTCCATGGAAACTCCGTAATTTCTAATTCAGCCCTCAGATGTTAGGCTATTCACCCATAAGCATCTTTGAACACAAATAATCTAACACAACCCAATATGTTTTACCACACTATTTCTCATAAGTTTCAAGGAGCAAGAAGCAATGGTTTTGTGTAGTGAGCGGGTAGACAAGAGGGTACCTGAAGTAAGCATCGGTATTAAGGGGAGTGGGACTTTAAGTAGTTTCATGTGGAAATGAGGCAAACATGAAATGTGGAACTAACTCTATGAGTTGATGCTCTTAGCTAGTACAAAACTAAGCATCATAACTTGCAGGAAAAGTTGTTTACCAGAGATGCTAGAAAAATGATTGAGATATATCAAGCTGTGGACATGCCTCTAATATTAGTTCTTTAACATCACATGATCTCAGTTGAAACTAAGCATTACACACGAATATCCAAACTAAACATTTTGTGGGGGAAGTATGGCACACTTGTGTAAATATGTTGCAGAAAACAACCGTTATTTCATTAATTATCAAGCAAACATATCAAATGCAATCAAGCCATTTATTAATGTCACAAGTTGTTTTCATTTGGTAAAACAAGGCAACCATGTTAAAGAACATGAAAATTCACGACACATTTCCAAACAAGTAATTAATCAATCTACTTTTTTTTTGCGGGGTAATTAATCAATCTACTTGTAGTCACAAATTTTTTACACATGACAATTTGCGGAATACTGAATCATAATACTTAAGACCAATCTACTCCTAGCGCCACCAAAGCATGACCACATCATATCCCCTCCTCTCCCTCGTGGTTGCCTAAAGGCATCGCCGGGTGAAGCCCGCGCAGCGTCGGTTACGGCGAGGATTCTCATCCTCTCACAGGTTACGTCCCGGCTTTGCGTGGGTGTGGGCCTCATCATAGTGTACAATAGTTTGATCGTGAGCTTCCGGCGGTTGTGCTGATGTGAGCCGACGGTGTGACGGCACGGTTAAGGCGCGACGGTGGGCATGCTCGGGGTAGTCACAGTACTTAGGTTGAGAGGCGCGACACCGATCTGGTGGCTGTGTGCTCTTGATCTAGCGGCGGTTGAGCTCTTTGCGGTCATGTGTCAGTGGGGGTGATCTTCCATTCCTATTGTAGTTCTAGTCATGTCGGCCATTGGGCCGATAGGCCTGGCAAGGCTCTCTCCAGCGAGGTGGTAGTTGGCGCAGGCATGCTCCACCATCGGCGTTGGTCATTCTGGTGACCTCTCTAGCCTGAGGTGTCAACCTTGCTATGGATTGTGATGACCACCGAAAGATCTCTATGTGATTCTGCATATGTGGTACGTGGCTCCGAATGAGTTGTGATGCGCTCAGAAAAAACAAGGAAGAACACGGACTATTGAGAGGATAAGAATAAGCAGAAATTAATGGTGGTGGTGGTGGTGGGGATTTGAACGGTTGACGTTGTGGAAGGTATATGTAGGTGTGGTCAGGGTCCAAACATAGGCCGCCATTGTGTAATGATTGTGCTTCTTGTTCAGTTTGGTATATAATTTCAATAAATAATAATAACTTTTGCGCACCAAGGGTTTGGGTGAGGAATCAAATAACATCAAGCCAAGGACATGTAGTTTCTGTAGTGGCGGCAAGTGAGCAACCATATACACAAAAAAGGGTGGCTCAAATATCTAGAACTTTCGTGCACCAACCATTTGGTAAACAAACTCAAGTGCGGTTTCTTCCATGTCAATAAAGGAACAACAAGCTTAATTAGGTAGTGGAATGTTGAAGGGAGGTGTATGCACACGGGTGCTCAATATCCAAATAGTGGAAGCTGCTGATCTACCAACGACATGGTTGACCGTTGTATAAACAACTAGAAAAAAGTAATTTCCTTTTTGAATGGCAGTTCCAAAAAAACGTACTTCAATGTCAAAAAAGCGTATTCGTAAAAATATTTGGAGAAAACGGATTCTTGAACCTCTTTCACGCTCATGTCACGTCGAGGTACTGCAGAAAAAATTACTGCAAAATCCGATCCAATTTTTCGTAATCGATTAGTTAACATGGTGGTTAACCGTATTATGAAAGATGGAAAAAAAATCATTGGGCCCATTGGGCCGGCTTTAGGATTATGCTTACTCCTACTGTGGAGAAAACCAGAGGAGTCCGACTACCATTTCTTCGTATGAAGGACGTACTTGTTCTTCACGGTGCAAGCTCTACAGGTTTCGGGTGCTTTTTGTTTGGTCCAATATGTAGTTTCAAATAAAAAACAAACACTTTTGTGAGCCAATATTTTTGGGAAATACACAGTTCCAAATCAGAACCAAAAACTTTTGCAAGACAATGTTTTTTGGGAAAGGAAGCGACGGATACCAAGCCTGGCAATGACTTATCAGTGACACCAAATGTTAGGAGCAACACGCTTTTTGTATAGCCTCATGTATTCTTTATTTCCATTAAATTTCCTAAAGCCCAAACATTTAAAGGTCCTCTTTATTATATTTGGCACAACTTTTGGAGAAGGTGTATGTAAGTATAGAACATAAGCAAAGCATATGCAAACATAGAAAATGTGGATGTCCTTACATGGATTGACCCAACAACAAAAAGAATTGTACTGTTGCTATTTGAAGTAGTGTATGCAAGAAGTGTAAATTAAGGGAGCTTGCATATATGAAATGTCAAATGAAAATATAGAACTTTCATGTGCTAATAACCTAGGAAACAAATCAAGGGATATTGAGGCGAGGACAGACAGTTTCTTCCATACCGGCAAGGGAACAATAACCTTAATTAGGCATGTCTCCCTCTATAGAGCGGAGACAGTACATGGTGTCATAACCCATGAAAAGATAATGAATAACAAGGATTGTAGGGAGTGTTAAATTAAATTTGAAATGGATGGGGAAAATATGTAGAGATGGACCATGTCCGGGTGAAGGTGCAAGAAAGTGGTCAGTGTCCAAATAACGAGGATGTCATTATATTGTTTTATGAATACCAATTAAAGGAGCAACAAACTTTTCTCAAGAAATTCTTTATCTCACCTTGTTTAAGGCACAAATTGTGTTACAAATTGATTGGTTTGTAGATCTGGCTATCTAGTATGAGGATTGAGAGGATGGGGATCCTAGATGGCTGGATCAAGTAGTGGTGTTGCTTGGCCTAGTGATATAATTGTGGAACCAGATCTAACGATGGTCAATGGAGATATTAACAAGCCTTTCGCTGTTGAGCACCAATTTCACGACCACCTCAACTTTGAAGATGATCTGGCTGTACATGAGAATGTTTCCTCCCGTCATCTTCTCCATGAGCATCTTAGGATGCAGTCACCCCACTTACTGCATCCATCCATGACAAATGCAGAATTCAAAATCGAAACCAAGAACATTTCCATGCCTTTTTCTTGAGCCTAATATGCCCATTACAACCTACCAAACTAGATCCCAGATCAGACAAATGTTACTTTGTAGGTTATCCCAAGGAAACAATTTGGTATTCCTTCTACTACCCGTCCGATAACAAAGTGTTTGTTGCCAGAAATGGACAATTTCTTGAGAAACAGTTTCTCGCCAAAGAATTAAGTGGGAGGACAGTACAACTTGATGAGATTAGTGAATCTTCGGCAACTGTTGATATGGCTAAGGAACCAGAAGAAATTCCGGTAATTATCCCTGCAACTGAGTTGGAAGTTGTCGCATATGATGCGGAGACTTCAGACAATGTTGTATCTGAACCACGCAGATTAGGTAGGGCTATCCAGCCACCTGAGTGGTTTCATAATGAAATCTTCATTCTTGAAGACGATGAACCTGCGCACTACAAGGAAGCGATGGCGGGCCCCAGCTCAAAGGAATGGCACAAGGCCATGAAATCCGAAATGGAATCCATGTACGAAAACCAAGTTTGGAACTTGGAAGAACTTCCTGAAGGCGTAAAGCCGATTGGTTGTAAATGGATTTTCAAAAGGAAAACAGACACGGATGGTAACACTAGTAGAAAAGAGGGCTTTGGTTCAGGCCAGGTCAGCCCATTAGTCCCGGTTCAGTCCAGAACCGGGACCAATGGGGGCACTGGTCCCGGTTCGTGAGGCCAGGGGCCTGTCGGGCGTCGTGGGGGCATTGGTCCCGGTTCGTCTGGCCCCTTTGGTCCCGGTTGGTGGGACGAACCGGGACCAATGGGCCTCGCTCCTGGCCCACCACCATTGGTCCCGGTTGGTGGCTTGAACCGGGACCACATGCTTCCCTTTAGTCCCGGTTCATGCCACGAACCGGGACCAATGAGGTGCCTATATATACACCTCGCCCGCGAGCAGAGCACTCCAGTGCTCTGTTTTTCTCTGGCCGGCGAGGGAAGGGCTTTGTGGTGCTCTAGCTCACCTCCTATGCATATGAGGTGTTCGATGAAATGCCCGAGCCACACTAGTTAAGCTTTCTCCTCTCGAAGTTCGACCTCAAAGCTCCATTTTCCTCGAGATTTTCTAGGTTTAGCGCCCGTCACGTCCCATTCCCGTCTTCACCGTCGTCGATCGCCCGCGCCGATCTCGTCGCCGGCACCATCGTGGTGAGCATCTTGTTCTTATCTTCTTTCTGAAAGAAAAAAAATCTTACTTTAGATAGATACTTGTCTAATTTTCTTACTATTGTATTGCTTGTTATTATATAATGCGATGGTTTTGGTATCCGCCCCCGTCGGCCCTCGTCCTGTCTATGATTCGGATGTGGTATATATTATCTTTATAACTATTGGTTCATTTATGGTTTATGAAAATTATGCCGACCAACGTGACATAGATTTTATTTATCTAGGAGGTATGTGAACCGGAAATTCCAACCGACCCTATTGTCGAGAGGTTAAATTTAGTTGAAGAAGAAAACAATTACTTGAAGGAAAAAATAAAAAAAATTGAGGAGGAGAAGATGATATTGGAGTTGCATGTTGCGGATGTCGTCGATGATCACAAGATCAAGATGGATGCAATGCGCTTGAAGATTAGAAAGATTAGAAAATATGCCATTCATACCGAGGCTTGGTATCATTATGCCGTTGGATCAATTGTTACCTTGGTTGCGATTATGATCGCATTTGTTTTCGCATTGAAATGTTTTACATAGTTTCAATGTATGGTTTAATTAATTAGATGCTCTGGAGAGCTATATGTTGTTAGATGAGAACTATGTATATACTTTGGTTTTAATGTGATGATGAACTTCTATTAATTTGGTCACTTAGTTATCTATTCATGATGTTCTGTAATGGTTTTTGACACACTTAATTATATATAATGCACGCAGATGAACCAGCAATGGATGTACGGTGACAGACACACCTCCGAGTACATTAAGGGCGTGCATGATTTTCTCGAAGTGGCTGAGGCAAACAAGCATAATGGTTTTATGTGTTGTCCATGCCCTAAATGTGGGAATACGAAGTCTTACTCCGACCGGAAAATCCTTCACACCCACCTGCTTTACAAGGGTTTCATGCCACACTATAATGTTTGGACGAGGCACGGAGAAATAGGGGTTATGATGGAAGACGGCAAAGAAGAAGAGGACGATGACAACTATTTGCCCCCTGAATACGGTGATGCTACAACGGGGGAAGCTGCTGAAGATCAAGAGGAACCAGACGATGTGCCCAATGATGCTGCAACGGGGGAAGCTGCCGAAGATCAAGAGGAACCAGTGCCCGATGATGATGATCTCCGCCGGGTCATTGTTGATGCAAGGACGCAATGCGAAAGTCAAAAGGAGAAGCTGAAGTTCGATCACAAAAAAGGGTTGTACCCCAATTGCGAAGATGGCAACACAAAGCTCGGTACCGTACTGGAATTGCTGCAGTGGAAGGCAGAGAATGCTGTGCCTGATAAAGGATTTGAGAAGCTATTGAAAATATTGAAGAAGAAGCTTCCAAAGGATAACGAATTGCCCGACAGTACATACGCAGCAAAGAAGGTCGTATGCCCTCTAGGATTGGAGGTGCAGAAGATACATGCATGCCCTAATGACTGCATCCTCTACCGCGGTGTGTACAAGGATCTGAACGCATGCCCGGTATGCGGTGCATTGCTGTATAAGATCAGATGAGATGACCCTGGTGATGATGACGGCGAGCACCCCAGGAAGAGGGTTCCTGTGAAGGTGATGTGGTATGCTCCTATAATACCACGGTTGAAACGTCTGTTCAGAAACGAAGAGCATGCCAAGTTGATGCGATGGCACAGTGAGGACCGTAAGAAAGACGGGGAGTTGAGAGCACCCGCTGACGGGTCGCAGTGGAGAAAAATCAAGAGAAAGTACTGGGCTGAGTTTGCAGCTGACCCAAGGAACGTATGGTTTGGTTTAAGCGCGGATGGCATTAATCCTTTCGGGGAGCAGAGCAGCAATCACAGCACCTGGCCCGTGACTCTATGTATGTATAACCTTCCTCCTTGGATGTGCATGAAGCGGAAGTTCATTATGATGCCAGTTCTCATCCAAGGCCCTAAGCAACCCGGCAACGACATTGATGTGTACCTAAGGCCATTAGTTGAAGAACTTTTACAGCTGTGGAATGGAAACGGTGTACGTACATGGGATGAGCACAAACAGGAGGAATTTAACCTGCACGCGTTGCTGTTTGTAACCATCAACGATTGGCCCGCTCTCAGTAACCTTTCAGGACAGACAAACAAGGGATACCATGCATGCACGCACTGTTTAGATGACACTGAAAGTATATACCTTGACAAATGCAGGAAGAATGTGTACCTGGGCCATCGTCGATTTCTTCTGACCAACCATCAATGTCGAAAGAAAGGCAAGCATTTCAAAGGCGAGGTAGATCACCGGAAGAAGCCCGCCATGCGTACCGGTGATCATGTACTTGCTATGGTAAATGATTTACACGTAATCTTTGGAAAGGGTCCCGGTGGACTAGCTGTTCCGAATGACGCTGAGGGACACGCACCCATGTGGAAGAAGAAACCTATATTTTGGGACCTACCCTACTGGAAAGACCTAGAGGTCCGCTCTTCAATCGACGTGATGCACGTGACGAAGAACCTTTGCGTGAACCTGCTAGGTTTCTTGGGCGTGTATGGGAAGACAGAAGATACGCCTGAGGCACGGGAGGACCTGCAACATTTGCACGAAAAAGACGGCATGCCTCCGAAGCAGTATGAAGGTCCTGCCAGCTACGCTCTTACAAAAGAAGAGAAAGAAATCTTCTTTGAATGCCTGCTCATTATGAAGGTCCCGACTGGCTTCTCATCGAATATAAAGGGAATAATAAATATGCCAGAGAAAAAGTTCCAGAACCTAAAGTCTCATGACTGCCACGTGATTATGACGCAACTGCTTCTGGTTGCATTGAGGGGGCTTTTACCGGAAAACGTCTGATTAGCCATTGTGAAGCTATGTGCATTCCTTAATGTAATCTCTCAGAAGGTGATCGATCCAGAAATCATACCAAGGCTAAGGAGTGATGTGGCGCAATGTCTTGTCAGTTTCGAGCTGGTGTTCCCACCATCCTTCTTCAATATCATGACGCACGTCCTAGTTCATCTAGTCGACGAGATTGTCATTCTAGGGCCCGTATTTCTACACAATATGTTCCCCTTTGAGATTTCATGGGAGTCCTAAAGAAATATGACCGTAACGGCGCTAGGCCAGAAGGAAGCATCTCCATGGGCCGTCAAACAGAGGATGTCATTGGGTTTTGTGTTGACTTCATTCCTGGCCTTAAGAAGATAGGTCTCCCTAAATCGCGGTATGAGGGGAGACTGACTGGAAAAGGCACGCTAGGAGCGGACTCAATAATATGCAGGGACGGGCATTCTTGGTCTCAAGCACACTACACAGTTCTACAGAACTCTACCTTGGTGACCCCGTATGTCGATGAACACAAGAACAGTCTGCGCTCCAAACACCCGGAGCAGTGCGACGACTGGATTACATGTGAACACATCAGGACTTTCAGCAGTTGGTTGGAAACACGTCTCAGAGGTGACACCACTGATTGTGATGAGTTGTACTCATTGTCCAGGGGACCATCTTCGACTTACAAAGATACGAGATAAATGGGAATACATTTTACACGATTGCCCAAGATCAAAAGAGCACCAACCAAAACAGCAGTGTCCGCTTTGATGCAGCAACCGAGAGGGGAAAGGACACATATTATGGTTACAAAATGGACATATGGGAACTTGACTACGGACATGATTTTAAGGTCCCTTTGTTTAAGTGCAAATGGGTCAATCTGTCAGGAGGCGGGGTACAGGTAGACCCACAGTACGGAATGACAACAGTGGATCTGAACAATCTTGGGTACACTGACGAACCGTTCGTCCTAGCCAATGATGTGGCACAGGTTATCTATGTGAAGGACATGTCCACCAGACCAAGAAAAAGAAAAGATAAAGAAGCAAATACATCATACGACGAGCCAAAGCGCCACATAGTTCTTTCAGGAAAAAGGGACATTGTGGGAGTGGAGGGCAAGACAGACATGTCTGAAGATTATGAAAAGTTTCATGAAATTCCTCCCTTCAAAGTCAAGGCTGAGCCAAGCATCCTGACAAACGATGAAGATTATCCATGGTTACGGCGCAATAAGCAAATGACACAAGCGATGAAAAAGTGAAGACTTTCTCCCGCAACTATTATGATGATACCATACCAACTTTGTAACAGACGAGTATGATACCATTGTCCGTTTTGTACACGAAGTGCATCCAGTTTTTGTCGTAACCCTCTCAACTTTCTTGCACATGCTATGTGGATGAAATGATGATACCATGCCAACTTTCAACCTTTTCAAAGTTCTTTTGAAATGCTTTTCAATTTCAGGGTCTTATAGCTCAAAATAATCAATAAATGCATGAAAAATAACAAATGAAGTCAGAAAGGGTTGAAAATTGATGATGTGGCTTTGAATGGTGCATCTTGAACACACAAAAAGTCAGGAGTTCAAATAAGTTTAAAAAATGAAATCCCTTTGTAACAGACGAGTTTCCCTATGAAATCCTGATACTTCGAAAGAGATTGTCCGTTTTGTACATGAAGTGCATCCAGTTTTTGCCGTAACCCTCTCAACTTTCTTGCACATGCTATGTGGATGAAATGATGATACCATGCCAACTTTCAACCTTTTCAGAGTTCATTTGAAATGCTTTTCAATTTTAGGGTCTTATAGCTCAAAATAATCAGTAAATGCATGAAAAATGGTGCATGAAAAATAACAAATAAAATAAATAAGTAATTAGAAACAAAATAATATAAACTTGAATAAAATATATAAGTAGAAAGAAAATAAAACAAACTTTAATAACATAAATAAAATTTATGAAACTAAAATTATCAAAGTATTTTCTGTTCAAAACATTATAAGCAACCTCTAGTATTATTGAAACTAAAATTATATAAAATTGATGCAACTAAAAATATTGAAGTATTTTTTGTTCAAAATCATTGAAAGCAAAAAGAATTTTCATAAAGAACTTTTTTTGTTAGAAACTTTAATAGCAAAAAGAATTATCATAAAGTAAAATGAATAAGTAACTAGAAACAAAATAAAATAAAATAAATAATTTTTTTGTTGTAAGTAGAAACAATACAAAATAAATAAAGAAAAAAAAACAAAAAAACAGGCAAAAAATAAAAAATATGCCACCTACTGGGCCACCACGGCCTGAATACGACTAGAAACCCATCGATGCGCCAGGATTCAGGCCCGCAGAAGGCCGGTAGGCCCATCAGGCATAGCAGTGACAATTAGGCCCGTAAGCCTGCAATGGAGAGGAGCTCGAGAGGGGAGCGGCAGTGGGGCTTACAAACCACTACGCGCCCCTCTCAACTAGCGAGGTGGAACTAGACTTTCGATGCGGGCGCAGCAGCACAAGGCCTTTGGTCCCGGTTGGTGGCACCAACCGGGACTAAAGGGGTGCATTGGTACCGGTTGGTGGCACTAACCGGTACTAATGCCCCCCTTTAGTCCCGGTTAGTGCCACCAACCGGGACCAAAGGCTGCCGCTTCCCGCCCTTTGGGCTGCTGAAAAGAGACCTTTGGTCCCGGTTGGTGGCACAAACCGAGAATAAAGGGGTCATTGGTCCCGGTTGGTGCCACGAACCGGTACCAATGCCCTGGATATATAAGCAAACTCTTAGCAGTTTCGACCAAATCCATCACTTCTTCACCCCCGACGCCCCTGCTCCTCCTCGCCGTCGCCGCCCGACGCCCCTGCTTCACATTGCCGTCGCCGCCGCCACCGACGCCATCAGGCTGCTCGACGTCGCCGTCGCCGCCGCCACCGACGCCGTCAGGCTGCTCAACGTCGCCGCCGCCGCGCTTTCGCCCTCTGCCCCGACGCCCCTGCTCCGCCGAGTCGCCGTCGCCCCTGCTCCATAGTGCCCCACCGCCCCCTGTGAGCACCAGCCTGCTCCTGCACCCCTGCCCTGTCCCGCGCCCCTGCGCCCCGCCCCGCCGGCGCTGGCGCCGGCCCCTCCGCCGTGCCCCTCCGCCCCTGCGCGGTTCACGGGGCGGATGTTTTGTAGATGTTTTTATTGATGTTTTTAGATGTTTTTTAGTTGTTTTTAGATGCTATTCTTAGATGTTTTTACATGTTTTTTAGATTATTTAGTTTATGTTTAGTTTAAGATTAGGAAAATTTCAGATGTGTAGTAATATTTATTTAGATGTGTAGTTAATTTAGATGTTGTAATTTGTTTATAAAAATTGTGCACTTTTGTATAGAAACTTTATGTTTTTTTCATATGTACGAAAATGTAGAGTGAAAACGAAAACAAACATATAAGAAAAAAACAAAGGAAAAAATGAAGAAGGAAAAGAAAACCGCCCGGCCCGGCCACCACCGCATTTTCATAAAGTGTTTCCACTGAGTCCACGTCGCACCGATCGAGCACCCGCGGCGAAGCAAGTCTTTTTTTAAGGTAGTTCTTTGTTAAAGTGAGGGGGGACGTCGGACATTACATGAGGCGGGGGAGGGGGGCGTCGGACATGAGGGGGGACGTCGGAAAAAATAAGAAGAGGAAGAAGAAGAAAAAAAAGAAATCTTCCACTCCTCTATTCCTTCTTCTTCTCCTCTTTTTTATTCTTCTTCTTTTTTATCGGGAATGAGGGTGTTGAGGATTGCCGAGCGGTCGAGGGTCGGGAACTAGGGCGGAGGGTCGAGGGTCACTGAGGGGTCGAGGGTCGTCGAGGGTTCGAGTCGCCGAGGGGTCGAGGGGTCGAGGGTCGAGGAACGCCGAGGGGTTTTGTTGAATCCTTTGACACTAGCTAGACAAACGTGAAGCGTTGCCGAGGCCACCCCAAACCCGGGAGAAGCTAGGTCTACGTTTGCCACTAATATATCCACCTGCTTCATGTTTAGAAAAGTGTATATTTGTATGTATGTTCTCTGTGTATATATGTTCATATATGCAAAAGTTAGATTTTTAGAAAAGTGAGCACCCCCTCTCGACCGTGATAACTTATACCACGGGAGCACCCCCCCGGCCCTCTTGCTCGACCAAAACTCTCGAGGACACCCAAACCCTAGAAAAAAATGATGTCGGTCTCCTACCCCCTCCCGCCGCGCCCCTACCCTTGAAGTGTTGCCGAGGCCACCCCAAACCCGGAAAAAGCTAGGTCTACGTTTGCACTAATATATCCACCTGCTGTCATGTTTGTGTAATAATTGCCATGTTGTAATATTTGCAGAAACAATGGAGCACGGACGAGACGAGGAAGCAGAAGAGGTGTTGGGGGACATAATCTTAGCCGGAGGTGATGTCTTGTCGTATCTTAACGACAACGATGGTCTGGAAGAACAGGGTGAAGAAGCAGGCTACGGTGATCGAAGGGTGGAGGAGGAAAGACATGATTACGATGGCTTCGGTGACCCAATGCTGGTGCAAGAAGGAGCCCATGGTGACGGCTCCGGTGACCGAACAGAGTCCGGCCAGGTAAATACATTAGTTAAGCCTGTGCTGACTAGCTAATTGATGCATTCATTGTTTTGGTATGTACACATATTAATTAACTCTCGTCTTTCTTCTTTTTTCTAGCCCTCCGGATCGAGCACAACTTCGGTAAAGAGACGAGCCCCAAAGAGAAAGTTGCGCTCGGATGAAAGGTTTGAGATCACAGCAATCGCGCGCGACGGCCAACCGATTGAACCCATCTGGACAAAGGAAGCATTTGCTGCTCAGTGCGGGGTTCTTGTTAGGGACAAGATCCTGATCAGCATCCACCAATGGTATAAGCCTAAGAAGGAAGACCCTGAGGTGTCTTATGTCAATGATATGCAGAAAGATGATCTTTGGACTGAGCTGAAGGCAAATTTCACCCTACCTCCAGAGGAGGATCCGGAGAAGCCAGTTAAAGAGCAATTAATCAAGTCTCATGCTCTTAAGAAGATGGCAGACCTATTCAGGAGGTGGAAGAATGAGCTGAAAAACATTCGTCGACAAAGAAGAGACACCAGAATTCATCGGCAAATATGAGAAGATCAGAGAGCACTGGCCCGCATTTGTGGCCCACAAGACATCGGAAAAGAGTAAGAAGTTGTGAGCGACAAACAAGAAAAACGCTGCGAAGAAGAAGCTTCACCATCGCAGGGGGTCAGGTGGCTACCTCAAAGCCCGGCCTAAGTGGGCCAAGGCTGAGAATGATCTGCTTGATAAAGGGATCGAACCAGAGACAATGAACTGGTCAGACCGTTGCCGGACTTGGTTCTTCGGGGCTGGCGGAAAATTGGACCCTGTATCAGGGAGGTGCGTTTGGACGGACGAGCTTTTGAGAATACCAGTCAAGAGGCCTAAGCACTATATCGATGCAGCGCAGCAAGGGACGTTCGTTCCAGACAGAGAGAACGACGAGCTCACAATGGACCTCGGGAATCCTGAGCACCCTGGACGGACACGAGTCATGCCAGGCTCCGTTCCGTGGAAGGCTGGTTTTCCGGACGCAGGCGGTTACAAAAGCCAGGAGAGGAGGAAAAAAGTGGAGCAGACCCAAATTCAGAAGCTGCACGAAAGGGTTCAAGCGCTAGAGGAACGAGACAATTGACCTGCCGAAACTACCCCCGAAGCTACCCTGCCATCTCAGCGGAGAAGCAGCGTGGCTTCCACCGAGCTGCTTCAGTCGGAGCATGTCTTGACGGCTCCTGCTAGCTACCCCGTGGATGCTATCACGGAGTCTCAATATTGCTACCTTATGACGCAATGGCAGAACTTCAAAGTCAAGGCGGCTGTTGGCTCTGTTCGACCTCCTAAACCCGGCACAACGTTTCACTGTCGTCCAATTCCAAAAGGATATGCTAGGGTGACGGTGGACGAAATAACGGAGGGATTTGAGGACCTCCAGCTTGACCACCCTACCGGTGAAGGGGAGACTCGGCTGGGTTCTGCTCTGAAGACTCCATGCCTATGGCGGAAGGAGCTCATCAACCTTCCGAACTGGACGCCTCCGGCGAGTAAGGGCACTCCGCCTCCTCCTCCGGCGAGTGATCAGGGCACTCAACCTCCTTCTCCGGCGCGTGGCGGCACTCCGCCTCCTCCTCTGGCGAGTGATCAGGGCACTCAGCCTCCTTCTCCGGCGTGTGGCGGCTCTCCGCCTCCTTCTCCGCCTGCGCCGGCGCGCCCGAGCAGCCAGCCTCCTCCTTCTCCACCTCGTCAGCAAGGGCGGAAGAGACCCGCCACCGCTCCGGCTGCTCCGGCGCGTCGTAGTCCTTCTCCTCCGCCTCCTAAGCAAGGAAAGAAGACAGTCGCAGCCCCTCCGTCTGCTCTGCCGGCGTCTAGTGTACAGCCAGAGGCGGGAGGCAATACAGATTTGGTCCTTCTCTGAAGACTCCAGAGAAGTTACCATACGAGAGGACCGAGGAGGAAACCACGAAGATCGTGCGAGCCGAAGTGACGAACTTCTTTGAAGGGGTGAAAGCAAAGAAACATCCACCTCCGGAGGAGAAGGTAGATCACTCTAGCTGCCCTGACAAAACCACCAAAGTCTCCGCCGAGAGGCAACTATGAGCGCATTATTGCAAAGACATTTGTCGAAGCGGAGCGGTCGGGAAGTACTGTCAGTGATCAAAGGTTAAAAGAACGACAATCTGGGAAAAAAATTGCCCAGCTCGGCGAACAAGCAAACCAATCGTGCCCCCCGCTCAAGGTGTCTAGCGACATCGTCGCTAATGATCCGAGGATGGTGCCCGGTTATAGCAAACTTGGAGATTACCTACCCGACGATGTACATTATGATTTCTTGGAGGTGGACGAACACAAATACCATTACGGGAAGCCTCTCGTCAAAGATGAAAGATCTCTAACAACGATGACGCGAAGATTACATGATTGGTACATGAAAACCTGCAGAGAGTCTGGGGGGAGGAATACTTTGACGCTGAGAGTTAAAGAGGAGCATGACCTCGTTGGAATTGAACTGTTTAATGTTCCATTTGAGGAGTTCTTCCAGTTTTTCAATCAAAAGGCCCTCGATAAATCAACGGTCACTTGCTACTGTCTGTAAGTAGTACTACTTCTGTCATTAAGTCTCTCTATATAGGTCAGCTCTTTCATTGCATGTATTTATAATTATCCTCACTATATTATGCAGATTGAAGATCGCCGAATTGAAGAAAAGACAAATCGGTGATATTGGGTTCATTAACACAAATCTCATAGATGCAACTGAGGTTAAATATCATGCCGAAAATACCGAGGCCAACTTGCTACGATCGTTGGTAATAAATGAAAACAAAGATATAATACTCTTTCCTTACAACTTCAAGTGAGTGTTACTGTCTTTTGCATATTCGGTTTCCCTTATTAGTCCAGGTTATAGTAATGTAATTGATGACTTATGCATGCGTGCGCAGCTTCCACTATATTCTCCTAGGGATTAAGCTTGAGCAGGGAGTAGTAACCGTCTTAGACTCGAGACGAAAAGATCCCCAGGACTATGCGGACATGACTCAAATGCTCGAGAAGTAAGTTAAAGTGATCATTATCCACCATATCAGCAACTTTGTTCATTTCCTGATATCAAGTAATTGTTTTCTTTGTCTGGCAGGGTTTGGAGATAATTCACCAAAAAAGCTCCGGGACTGCCGAAGAAGCTGCAATTTAGACACCCGAAAGTATGTACTATAGTAGCATGTTCCGCGCATCTCCTAGTGATTCAAGCGCTAGTTTCATCAATACCATTTAGCATGCTTGCTTATCAGTTTGATTGACCTCTATTTCTTGTAAAGTGGTTGTGGCAGGAACAAGGGAATGATTTCTGTGGATACTACGTTTGCGAGTACATCCGCCGCACGACCTGTGAGCGGGGCTACTCTGACGAACAATATGAAGTGCGTAAGCAATAATATTCACAATTTTATTTTATTACCATCATTTGTGTTGAGTTTCATTTATTCATATATATATATATATATATATATATATATATATATATATATATATATATATGTATGTATTGACCCCCTTCTTCAAATTAGATCTTTCGGATGCGGGATGAACTCCTAGCACCAGATCGTATGCGAGCAATTCAAGAGGAATTGGCGGCATTGTTCCTTGACCACGTGATCGCTGAAAACAGAGAATACTATGTGGACCCTGTGTTCATATATAATTAGGAGATTATATTGTAAGAGATAATTATTGTATGTATGTAGCCGGTAGTGTCGGATAGATATACGAGAACTTGTTGTTCGACCAATCTCTCGGAGAAGGAGAGGTGGTCGATATCACTTCTCTCTGTATGCATATGTTCATGACGATCTTCTGTTTCCTTCATTTGCTTACTAGCTAGCATGTCTAGTCCTCTCTATACGTATATAGTACGTAGTGTCGACCAAGCACGGAGATAAGAGAGGACACTTCTCTCTATTAATTAGCTTGCTAACACAATATATGAAACACCTAAATTAACCCCACAAAACCCCCAACCTCCCCCCTTTCAAAAAAAAAAACAAAAACCCCGGCCCCTGAAATGCTGACGCGTGGATGCCTATTGGTCCCGGTTAGTGCCACCAACCGGGACTAAAGGCCCTCCTGCCTGGGCTCGCCGCACCGGCCACGTGGAGGCCCATCTGTCCCGGTTCGTGTAAGAACCGGGACTAAAGGGCTAGGGCATTAGTAACGACCCTTTAGTCCTGGTTCAAAAACCGGGACAAAAGGCCCTTACCAACCGGGACAGATGACCCTTTTTCTACTAGTGTAACATTACTATCCTCAAAGCTAGACTTGTCGCGAAAGGGTTCACACAAGTTCCAGGACTGGACTACGACGAGACTTTCTCGCCCGTAGCTATGCTTAGGTCTGTTCGGATATTACTAGCAATTGCTGCTTATTTTGATTATGAAATATGGCAGATGGATGTCAAAACGGCTTTCCTAAATGGAAACCTCAAAGCGGATGTATACATGATACAGCCAGAAGGTTTTGTCGTTCATAAGGATGCTGGAAAGGTATGCACAGAAAGCCATTTATGGTCTGAAGCAAGTGTCAAGGAGCTGGAACATTCGTTTTGATGAAGTTGTCAAAGAATTTGGCTTCATCAAGAATGACGAACAATCTTGTGTTTACAAGAAGTTTAGTGGGAGCGCAAAAGCATTTCTAATCTTGTATGTGGATGACATATTATTGATTGGAAATGACGTGAATTTTCTTAGCGAAATAAAAGACTCATTGAAGAAAAGTTTTTCAACGAAAGACTTAGGCGAAGCGGCATATGTATTAGGCATCCGAATCTATAGAGATAGATCAGAACGCCTGATAGCGCTTAGCCAAAGCACGTACATTGACAAGGTGTTGAAAAGGTTCAACGTGGAGAACTCCAAGAAGGGCCTTCTCAACATGTCACCTGGCACAGTGCTTTGCTAGAATCAGTGTCCTCGGACTCTCGATGAGCGAGTGCAAATGAATGATGTTCCATATGCCTCAGCAGTTGGTTCTATTATGTATGCCGTGTTATGTACAAGACCAGACGTTTCCTATGCGCTAAGTGTTAGCAGCCGGTACCAAAGTGATCCAGGATTGGAACACTGGGCCGCAGTCAAGGGTATTCTTAAGTACCTCAGAAGGACCAAGGATTTACTCCTTGTGTACGGAGGTGATGAAGAGCTCATTGTAAGTGGTTACACTGATGCAGGCTTCATGGCTGACCCAGATGACTTCAAATCTCAATCATGCTATGTTTTCATATTGAACGGTGGCGCAGTAGATTGGAAAAGTTCCAGACAAAAGACTGTAGCGGATTCTACCACGGAGGCAGAATATGTTGCTGCTTCAGAAGCCTCCAAGGAGGCGGTATGGATCAAGAAATTTATTGAAGACCTTGGTGTGGTTCCTAGTGCCCAGGACCCAGTGGAGATCTATTGTGATAATAGTGGCGCCATGGCTCAGGCAAGGGAGCCAAGTTTGCACCATAAGACAAGACATATTGAATGCAATATAAACTCATTCGACATCATGTCGAAGAGGGTTTAGTGAAAGTACGCAAAGTTCACACGGATCTGAATGTGTCAGACCCGATGACAAAGCCTCTGCCACGAGCAAATCATGAGCACCACCGAATAGCCATTGGTGTTAGGGAAGCCATGTAACTGGATTATGACTCTAGTGCAAGTGGGAGTCCGTAGGAGATATGCCCTAGAGGCAGTAACATCAGTTATTTTGTATCTCCTAGTTTGTAATGAATGTTTAGCTTCCATGCTATAACTACAATGATTCTCGAGTCTGCAATATCCACGAGGCTCGGAGGGAAACTCATGTGCACATGTGGTATACTAAACGGTAAAATGTATTCCTAGTCTTGCCTCTAAGACAGGCTCAAGTATTGCATGATGGTCCTGTTTTCCTGATCATGGGCATGTCTATGCTGACAATTTTGAGGGCACAATGTGAGGAGAACACTTGTGTTGAATCGACCCGTATTGATGTTATGCTATGAGATTCATTCGTAACAAGTTAATGGTTAATAACACAGAGATAGTTAATGTTTGCATAATTCCTTAGACCATGAGAGTATCGAGTTCCTTCGTACTTGCTTCGTGAACTTTGGGGTTTGTTAAACGTCATCCGTAACTGGGTGGCTATTACGGCGGCTTACGGGTTCACGGAAAAGTATGGCAAGTAATGAGATAGCTCAAGATTGGGATTTGCTCCTCCGATGATGGAGAGATATTCTCGGGCCCTCTCGGTGTTACGGTATCCATAATCGTCTGGCCAGACACCTTGTGATTTGATCACTGGGATGCCGGAACACGGAAACGAGAAAAGAGAACAGAACCGGTAACGAGGTAACTTGCATGGTGGACAAATTGTTCTTCCACAGGGATGCGATAAATCTCACCTCGGGTGTTTGCGACATATCTCAAAGCAACAGGAATAGCTCACTGCAACTGCAGGTTCAGTCGAATATTTATTCGTGTGGGTATAGGGGTCAATATGGGTGTCCATGGCTTCGATGTTGATCATTGATCGGAAGGGGTTCTGGGTCATGTCTATACTTCACCGAACCTATAGGGTCACACGTTAAGGGTCATCCATCTGATGAATACTAGACAGGGAGTCTGAGAGAAAATCACCAAAAAAGTTTCGGACACCGTAAAAGTTTCGGACAACGGAAAAGTTCCGCAGAGAGAGGTCATCGGATGAGTTCCGGTGAAACCGAAAAGTTGTTTCGGGATATTCTATTAAGTCAAATTGGTTTCGGCACATGCCTGATAATTATTGGAGGGTGCCAGAATCATTCTAGAAACTTTTTGGAATTTCCTGGGATAAAAACAGGAAATGTTCTGGAGCTGCCGGAGCTACTTCAGATGTGTTTTGCAGATGAAAATCACTAAATTGGAATTGTTTCGGAACGCATTGAAAATTATTATAGTGGGTACTAGAAATGTTCTAAGCCCACATAAATACTTTCAGTTTGAACGGATGCTGAAAAATGTTATCGTGAATAGTGAACATCAGCTTTATGGATATTTTTTCGAAAGCCACCTTTTAGGGCTTTTGTGAAAAGGCTTCTAGAAGGGCTTGGGGGCCAAGGAAGCCCCTCATGGGGCCCCCCATGGGTTTGGACGGCCACACATGGTGGTGCTCCATGGAGCTCCACATGGCCTCCCATCTTCCCCATAACACCCTCATGTGTGACCTAATGCATGGGAGTTTTTGGTAATTTGTGGAGGCACCCTACCCCTTGGTTTTCCTATAAATAGGAGGTGAGGGGGCTTCCCAAAGATTATCCCTTGCTCTCATACACATGCCATGACTTGTCTGGCTTCTCTCTCCCTCCCAGCGAAATAGTTTCGTAGAGCCCAAAGGCTGTCTGGGATCCGGCAGGAACTAGTTCTGGACGGCGAAGCCCTGCCGGATAGCTGACACCGTATGTGTGCAACCCCGTAGAGAGATTGTAGTCTCGATCTTTTGCCAGAGGGGCTATTCGAGTATCCTCCCGAAGGGCTGTCCTAGTTACCGTCCGAGTTTCGAGGGTCCTCCCGAAGGGCGGTCCGCGACATCGTCCGGGGGACTGTCCGACCGCCTCCCGAATGGCTGTCCGGAGAGGGAGTACATCCTCGCGGTTGGGAGGTTGTAAATCCTAGCTGCGGGGATCTGCACCGACGATCTCCGCCGACTCTTCTTCCGCTGCACTTCGAGTCGGTAAGGATCAGATCAAACCTTGTATGCAGTCTCCATAGTGGTCCTGGGCGTGCTCGCTATACCGGAAATTTTTATTTTCGGTCGTGTTCCCCTACAATTGGATCATACCAAAAATCACATAGGGTTCAACCATATCCTGAAGAACTAGTACAATTACCTAAACATATGCATAAAGGTTAGGCAGAAGTTACAACCCTGCATTAAGCCGGTGATGGAAGAAGGCATGGTGGTGATGGCGGCGCGGTGGTGATGATGGTGATGGTGATGGTGATGACCGCACACGAGGTGATGGAGTTGGGGGAGCCACCGGTGGTGGCGGCGCCGGCACGAGGGCAGCGGCCCGATGGCCGGTGCTAATGGTGGTGGAGCCTCCTCCTGCTTCCCTTGACCTTGTCCCTTCCTCTCAGGTAGTGGAGCAGCAATGGAGATGGTCATGGATGTGTGAGATGTGATGGAGCGTTTGAGAGATGGAGACGGCGGCTAGGGTTGTAGATGATATATATGGAGCCTCCCTAGCCTCCTCTCTTGATGGTCTCCATCCCAGTGCTCTCCTTGAGCCAAATCCTCTCTCTTCTCTTCTTTACGAGTCAAGTATCCCTCGGGATCGAATGGTGACGAAATCTGTTAAGAATGTCAGCTAGAAGGGCAACTTTCGGAGCCGTCTGCACGTCAACCGACCCCTCAAACAACCGCGTGCGGTCGTTCGGAATGCCGTCTTTCAGTCTATCCTCCTCTTCTAAAACGGTCGTCATTCCTTCATACGAACTCGGAATTTGACGTTCTTGGGCTCGTTGGATTCGTATGAACGGAGCCATTCCATTTCTGTCTTAGATCTTTATTTGGAGCACCTTAAACAAAAGACTTGTGTTCGCAAGAAAACAAGGAAAACCAATAAAAACAAAATAAAACACTAATTGTGCAATGCTCACAATGATAAGTGCAAATACTAGTAAACATGCATAATGGAAAACTAATTGGTTCAATGGGACATGATATATAAATATAACATGAAGAAAATGAGCTCTAAGAATGCATAAAATATAGAGCCATCATGTACCCTCTTGACGTAACTTTTATATACTTTTTGATGTGTGAGTGTTCATGTACTTACAGATACAAAACCATGCAACTGACCTTCTAGCACTTGGTTCATATGATAGTCTAGATAAAGTTGCAACATTACATCTTTTTATAAGGAAATGGCATAATTTTCCAAAAGTTATAGATAATGCATCTTGGATACATTAGGCTCGTGCAAGCAGGTGGCACAATTAGGGAGTCGGGATACTTCCTACTCCAAGTGATTACTATGCAGGAATTTTTTGGGGCACCAAGTGCTAGGGTATCCAGCAAGCCGCAAGATTTTCCGTTGGTCCAGAAATGAAGGTATCAAACCATGGATGCAACACCCATAGCCTCAATAAATCAATGTCGCAACACAAATTAAGAACCTACTTGTAGCCATGTTACCGATTCATTAAATTTGTTTGTTTTTGTGTGTATTTATCTATGACTGAAGGGGCTTTTAAGTTCCGGTCAATGCGCACTTCTGCATTTGAGTTCGCTCTGTATTCTCTCGGTGTCGATTTCCGATAGTATATGTTTCCGTATTCATTTCCAGGGTTTCTGTATTCGTTCCACTTTTACAAACAAATATGAAAAAATATGGTAGCACTCAATTCCGTCCGTTCCGCTCCGTTTTCATCCCTACTTACAAATATGCAATGTGGAATTAAACAATAGAAATTTCATGCATCAACCATTTGGGAAATAAATTGAAGGATATTGAGACATTGGCACACGATGTATTCCATGCCGGCTAAGGAGCAACAAGCTTAATTAGGAAGTAGAATGTTGGACTGGAGGTGTATGCACGTAGGTGGTCAGTGTACAAGTAGCGCAACCTGATGATCTACTGACGACATGGTTGAGCGGACAATATATAATGCTTGTGCTTTTTGTCTTGTCTGATATGCAATTGCGAAATAAATCTTGGCACTTTTTGCGCCCCAAGGTTGTTTGGGGGGGGGGAGCGAATACGCAATTACATCATATTGTTTATACGACACCGACAATTTCCTAAAGCACCATTTTTCAGCGCAACATTTGGGAAACCCTTATATAAGGCAAAGCTATGCAAGTATAAAAAATTCAAGTTGGGTATGTACATACATGGCTTTACCTAATTGTCAAAAATAAATCTTCCGTTACTATTTGAAGCGGTGAATGACAAGAAAATGTAATCAGTGGTGCTCGTAAATATGCAATATGAAACTAAAACCTAGAATTTTCATGGACAAGCGATAAATTGAAGGATATTGAGGCAACATCATGTGGTTTATTCCGTTCTGACAAGGGAACATCAAGCTTAATTAGGCAGGTATCCCTCTGCAGAGCAGACATAGTATGTGCCTCTGAGGTGACATGTAACGAGAAAAAGACGAGGAATAACAAGGATTATAGGGAGAATGAAAGTAAAGTTGAGATGGACAGGAAGAAATCACTGGAGATGGGACCACGGACGGGGAAGGTCAAGGTGGTTAATGTCCAAGTAAACAACACCATTGGGAGGGGGCTATCTCGCATGGGTGACCATTGTGTAACTATTAAGCCATTTCAAAATCGATACAAACAACTTTTGTGTGTCGAGGTTCGGGGGACGAAGGGAAGGATACTTAGCTCGGTGATGGCATCGTCATATTGTATCTTTGGTACAAAATTAAGGAGCTACAATCTTTTTCTCAAGCTGTAATATATTTCTTCTAATTTGCCTAGGGCACAACATTATGATTGCAAATCGATAGGTAGATAGATCTGATTGCCTTTCTCGAGGATTGTGCAGAGATGCCAATGGAGTTCATGGATGGATCAATGAGTCTGCAGCGTTGGTTGGCTTTGGGATGTACTTGCGCAGCCAGATCTGACGTTGGTCGATGGAGATCTTGATGAGCCTCTCGCCGTTGAGCACCAGCTGCACTACCGCCTCTGTCTTGAAGATGATTCGGCCATACATGGGCATGCTGCCCCCTGTCGTCTTCTCCATGAGCATCCTCGCCACGCAGTCACCCCATTTCCTGGATCGATACATGACAAATTGCTCATCATCAGACATAAATGGCATCAGGGTCTGATTCCAATCATCATATGCGTGATGCATGCAAATCTTAGTAGTAGAGATTGATAATGCAACCCCAATCATCATGTATGCATTAAGATCTTATTATATCCATATATAATTATACACTTAATGTGTAGATCGAGTAGTCCACATACTTCCTGAAGTAGTCGAAGATCTCCTCGCGGAGGAGAGGCATGCCCTTGGAGAAGGTGATGAACATGGAGTGGCAGTCCTCGGGCACGTCCACTGGCAGGGGGCTGTAGGGTGCCATGAGATCCGGCGGGTTACCCACCAGGCCGCTCTCCGACTTCCTCAGCAAGACCTGGAGACAATCGTCGAAGACGAACTTGCCGGCACCGTCGAGGAAGTGGGCAACGCCAAGGACAACTATTTCCTGGTGGAAGGCGAAGAACCTTGGCTCGATGCAGACGCCGCCCTGCATGCACAGCGCGGAGATGAGAGGGATGGGCGGGAGCACGGGCTTCGGGTAGCGCAAGCACTCTAGGACGGCGTTGGCCTCCGCCGCGACGATGCACACAACACCGGGTGCAATGCCAAAGACGTGGTGGATGGCGGAGATGGTGCCTTGATCCAGCCACACTAGCAACGCCACTGCGTTCCGGGCCTGTTCCGGGTTGCCGCACACGGAGATGAACCGATCGTATGCCTGTCGTGCGACGAAGTGTGAAACCCAAAAAAAAATTTATTTGGTTTTACAAAAAATCTTTATTTGATTTGAAGGAGGATATTTGAATTTTTCTTCTAAAGGACTCTCCTTCTCAAAAAATTTCTTTTTATGACAAGTATTTTGTTTGGTTCCATCCAAGACTTGATCTTTGATCTTGGAGGTTTTTCATCTTATGTTGACTCAACACAAATGTGTTTCATTGGGAAAGTTTTTGAAAATCTTTTCTTTTAAAATAGCCCTATGGCATATGGAGTGATCCTTTCCCTTTCAAAATTTCCTCTTGCCATGACCTAAGTGGAAATCCTCCTTCCAAAAGCCATCCCCCCACTTTGTGTCTAGTCAAGCTTCAAATCCAGGAAGATGAACTTCCCCATGATTTCATCTCATTTCATTTTTAATCAAAATCTTTTCTGCCTTCTATTTTTGGACCATTGGAGATTTACAAAGGAACCACTAGTTTTCCTTTGAGTTTTGCCTCCAAACAAATTTCCCTGGCTAGTCCTTAGGACCCTCAACCAACATCCATGAAGATCCACTGGTCTCCAGTTCAAAATTTTCAAAATGTGCTTGCTGCAAGTTTGGACCATATTTGTCAAATTTGATGAAATTCATTTGTTTTCTCCTCCTAAAAATCTGAGAAAATTCAGGCAGCCCCTGGATGCATCAAGAGGTCACCTCACCAAGCCCCAGCTCCAGAAAAAAAATTCCTCGTGCCAAATCATATCATCGAACACCTGAAGGGCACTGTTACTGTCGAAGTTCAGAGATTCAGAAAACAGTTTCAGTGGCCGACGTCGTTTTCTTCAGAAACTTACCTCGATCTCACCAGTGAATGCAGTGGAACCTTGCGCCCTGTTCCTCCTCCTTATCCCCGCGCCGCACGATCGCCTGGACGCTTGCGGGCGTCGGCGGCGAGCTGGCAGAGGTGCGCCTCCCCGTGAGTGGCAGAAGCAGCGCCCGCAGCGGCTGCCAGAGAGGCGCAACGTTGGACGGCGCCATCCAGCACCGCCCAAGCCACCAGAGGCCACCGCGTGGCCGTCCACTCACCTGTGCACGCTGCAGGGCCGTCGTCGTGAAATGGAAGGCGCGGAGCGCGCTCCCTGCCGCCGTCGTGCCCGTACGGCCGTTCCGTCGAGGACCGGCGCATTACCCCAATCCGACCGAGGTTTTAGCGGAGAAATGGTGCCAGCGGACCACCAGGAAGATGCCAGGTCACCTAAACCCCCTGCCCAACCTCTGCCTCGCCGTAATTGCTCGCCGGCGTTATCCCGTTCACGGCCATCTCCTCGGATCGCCTATAAAAGGAGGTCCCGAGCTCGAACTCGAACACGCACCACCCCTCCACACCACAAGTAAAACGCCAAGCCACTGGGAGAGCCTCGAGGAAGTCTTCTTCCCCAACTCCGGCCGCCTCGATCTGCTTCGGGATCCGGCACGATTCACTCCCGTGCGTACACCCCCGCCTCTCAACTCATGCCAGTAGCATCCTAGTGCATCAACCTCTCTGACCCGCGCATCAATTTGGAGTTTGCAGCACCCACCGGAGAGCTCCACCCTCGCCCGAACCACCACCCGCACCGACGCGGTACTCACCGACGGCCGAGTCCACCACCCACCGACGCGGAAGGACACCCTGAACCCGTAGGTACCCTCCGATCACCCTACCTCGCCGTGGAGCAACGCCGGCGACCACCGCAGCCTTCGGGCGCCGGCGAGCCCCGTTTGAACCTGACGGGTGGGACCCCCCCGTCAGCCTCTCCTCTTTTCCTTCGAACCGTTTTCTGAAGGCGCCTTCGGGCAAAGTGTGTTTTCTCTCTGGGCTGACGTATTTCGTACCGAAGCGTTTTCTGCTTTTTCAAACAAGCCCCTGGATACTTTCTGTTCATCACAGATTAGTCCTTGGACTAAAACCCTTATATCTTTTAAACAAAAGATGCTTTTTGATTGATTCTTTTTTTGTCAGTCTTATATTTCTGTCTAGTTTTTTATAGTATTTATTTGGAAAAAATTTGGAATAATTTTTATACACGCAACAGTATTCATGTTAGTATACGGTTCTTTATACCGTAGATACCGGAGGAGGTGACAGAGCCGCGAACTTCGCCGAGCTAGACTCCGGCTTCTCCGAACCAGGCAAGCATGTTTGAACCTTTGATATGATGAGTGTTTTGCATGTTTTCTTAGTTAGTGCATAGCATGGTTATGTATGCATCGGTGAGTGTCACGTTGCATGCAAGGCAACTACCTGTGTGCTTCGAAGTTTGATGTGATCTTTTGATGGGAGATGACCTGATCATGTGGTGACATGAGAGGTAGCAAGATGGTATTGTTGTGGCATGCCAGTCTTATATCAACCGTTAAACTCCGACGTTAACGTGGACTAAGCCACGTTACCGTTCGTTCCCTTTTCGTGCTGCCACATGTTTTCTGCAAAGAATACGATTTAGTAAGTTGCAAACCTCTTTCCTTGTACACACCAAATAGAGGGGCCGGGATGAGGGTTCCATGGCCCTGGATTAAAGCCAGTCATCCGGTCAGGGGGCATGGGTGTTTCCGGTTGGGACCGAGAGGGGGGCACCCCTTAGAGCGCGCGCTATAAATTTGATCCCATGCTACGCGAGGTTGTAGCCTCCCCGTCTCAAGGTTTTTCTTGAACGTTGCTTAGGGTGATTCCTGGCAACGGAATGTTGAATGGGTGTGTACTGGTTAGATGTGTTTCTCCCAAAATACCGTAAACGGAACTAGTCCCTTGTGACTACTGAAATCCGTTGGCTGTGGTTAAGAGTACAAACTCCGCAGAGTCAAAACCTTCCGAGTCATCGTGTCCATGGTCGAGGACCTGGGTCAATGTATCCATAACAGTATCCATATCAGTCCCAATGTCAGCCCCTGTGTCAGTCTCCATGGGAATCTCGGTAAACAAGTTTGAGTGGTAAACCCGGTTGAATGTTACTCATGTGGATGGACTAACCTTTTTATTATTTTGTACCTGAGTATATCCTTGAGATGATTTAAATTCATGAGCTACTGGAATATCAAGTTTTGATATAAGCCCTTTATGTGATGTCGCTCAGACGTCCGACTGTGGCACTCTTGTTATTTACTTTTGATATAAGCCCTTTATGTGATGTCGCTCAGACGTCCGATTGTAGCACTCTTGTTATTTACTTTTGATATAAGCCCTTTATGTGATGTCGCTCAGACGTCCGACTGTGGCACGCACGGTCGTTTATAATCCATTATAAGCCCTTTATGTGGTGTCGCCCTGACGCCCGACTGCGGCATTGTTAAT
>NC_057811.1:1644305-1654228 GCF_018294505.1 Triticum aestivum | reverse complement strand
GACGTCCGATTGTAGCACTCTTGTTATTTACTTTTGATATAAGCCCTTTATGTGATGTCGCTCAGACGTCCGACTGTGGCACCCTTGTTATTTACTTTTGATATAAGCCCTTTATGTGATGTCGCTCAGACGTCCGAATGTGGCACCCTCGTTATTTACTTTTGATATAAGCCCTTTATGTGATGTCGCTCAGACGTCCGACTGTGGCACGCACGGTCGTTTATAATCCATTATAAGCCCTTTATGTGGTGTCGCCCTGACGCCCGACTGCGGCATTGTTAATTTATTTCTACCCCTTTCGAGGAGTCATTTCAGACACTCGATTGGCCTTCAGTATTGCATTGGGATTTCGGGAGGACTACCGCTCGACTTCCTTTTTATTTCCCATGCATTGCTAATTTATTATCCGAGTACGCATTATTAAATCTGTTCATATGCATCATGTTTACATTTGTTATATCTTATGTCCAAACTGTCTTGCGAGTACTTTCATAGTACTCACCTGGCTTGTTGATTTGGCCAGATGTTGATGAAGGCGATCTCATGGATGATGAGTTTGATAGCGAGTCCTACGCCTAGAGGAGTCTCAGTCAGTCCCGTGCGATCCTGGATTTGGTCACTTGTATTATATACGCTTCCGCCACACAAATAATAGTCCTCGAGCCTCACTCCGACGCTCGATGAGCTGTAAGATTTAGGAGTCCTGTCACCCACTTCACTGTGACATATCCACCACCACTTCTATTACGAGTCAGTAGTTATGCCACCATATCCCTTGTGTCATATCCGCCTTTATGTATAATATCGGCGTGCTTGTAATAAATTGTTGAGCAGCCTCCGCTCAACCTTGTATTATATTTAGTACTCCTGGATTTTTCTGTAATCAAGAAATTGTCTACCAGTAAGAAGGATTTTCTCTACTGGTCCGTTAAGGAGATCGGTTTCTCAATAAATGTTTTATTGGAAAACCGGTCGTGACAAACTTGGTACCAGAACCAGGCTGACTGTAGGAAGCCACTAGGTGCGATCGCTAATCGGTTATTAGCGTTTTTTAGTGCTTTTCAGCATTTTGCAAATGTAGCTATTTTCTGTTGGTCATCATAAATTTATGATTTGACTATTCAGAATTTTTGCCTAATTTTGTAGATGGCTGGCAACGACTGCGAGTCCCGGGTGTTCACCAATGTGCCTGAGGGGTTTGTCAAACTTCTCGTCTCCATCACCAAGCTCACGATCGGGCCGACGACTCGTCCAGAGTTCACCCTTTACCAGCACAAGCTCAGCGACGACGTGTCTATGCACCAGGCCGTGGTGCAATTCAAGGGAGGACGTTCTGCGTCTCGCCACTTCCGTTTTGTGGGAAGGGCCATGCCTTCGGAGAGGCATGCCATGCAGATGGCCGCCCGTGAGGCAGTAGCTCGTCTTCGGGATGTTCTTCCTGCAATGAAGACTCGTCTCTACCGCTACCTCCCATGCCATGTGCCATATACTTGTCACTATGCATTCGCCTGCCATAGGGGAGAGAGATGAGGCTATCGAGATGCTGGTTGAATATCTCAAAGCTCTGGAGGCAGCTTTCGACAACCTCGTGGACGACCTTGTGGCTGCCCGTATGGACTCAGTTCAGGGCCGTTCTGCCAACAGGAGGGAGCTTCTCCACATGGCTCCGCCACTGACTTTCGTCTCGTCCTCAGCATCCTATTCACCTGCCATTTTGGCAACCGCTCGCCATCTGCCTACCACTGAGGAGTTTGACCAGGTCATTGCTCCTACCCCAGTCAGAGCTGCACCGCCTGTCGCACCCACACCATCTCCACAACGCAGTACTACGCGCCTGGAGCCTATTAGGGAGGAGGTGGAGGTTGAGTCTCCTGCACCGCTGGGTCTTACCCTCGACAGGCAGAAGGAAGTTCTCACCATCTCCGACTGAGTGCGCCTAGCAGCCGTGTGTTGTACCAGCATGTATGATATGTTTTATATGTACGTAGGTTTAGTGAGAAGTAGTTTGTGTGCGCATCATGTAGGAACCCGGAGAAGTGCACTAGCCTAAATAACATGTCAGGAATGTGTACGCACATCCTGAGTGGTGTATTGTATGTTTGCGAATCGCGTGTAAATTATGTACTGAGCAGTCCTTCTCCGTGCGCAATCAAATATTTTTCTTGAAAATCTTGGGGTCTTTTAAACCTTCGCCTTTGCAAAATTTCCCTGGTGCCACACAGTTCTTCTCATGAGTTTTGCTAAATAATACCCCAGAGTGGAAAATATCTCGTCCTTGGACTCGTTCCATGCCAAATCCACCGGAAGAAGTTTATGGGACCCAGACAAGCAACAACTTCACACAGGGGCAGTCTAGCCAACAGGGCAGCGAGGCAGCACTTTCTCAAGTATGCCGCCTTTTCGAACAAAGCCAGCAGCAGCACCAAGAAATGATGAATCACGTCATCAGTATGGGAAATCACCGTGAGCCTTACCAACCGCATTCCAAGTTGTCTGAACTACAGAAGACACGTCCTCCAACGTTCGCTCACACTGATAGGCCGCTTGAGGCCGATGATTGGCTTCGTGACATCGAAAGGAAGTTAATTATTGCACAATGTTCAGATCGTGAGAAGGTGCTTTATGCACCTCACTACCTCACTGGAGCAGCTGCAGCCTGGTGGGAAAATTTTCTACACATACACCCCAATGAACATAACATCACCTGGGAAGAGTTTAAGGAAGGTTTTCGTGGGGCACACATTCCCAGGAGCATAATAAAGATCAAGAAAAGGGAGTTTGATGACCTCAAGCAGAGAGGCATGACTGTGACTGAGTACAATAATCAATTTACTCAATTATCTCGTTATGCCTACGATGAGCATATGACCGAGAATAAGAAGATGGAAAAAAATTTGGACGGCCTAGCGCCAGCACTAAAATGCCAACTAGTCGTACACACTTTTCCAGACTTCAAAACACTGGTTGACAAGGCCATTACGCTGGAGAATGAACGCCGCAGTCTGGAGGATATTCGCAAGCGAAAAAGGGACAAGACGACTCTTGCTCGCAACAACCGGAGCAAGACTGATGTTCAGAGGAATGAAGCGAGAAAATCCACGACTACTGTTCTGAGGCCAACCAGACATTTTCATTCAAGGGACAAGGACTTTACGTACCGCCCAGGTGTCACTTGCTATGCTTGTGGGGAGGAAGGGCACTACGCCAAGCAGTGCCCAAAACCAAGGAACTCGGCCCCCAAGCCGAACAATGGTGGGAATAAACCAGCTCCAAAGCGTAACAACTTCAACCCCAACAACAATCACAAGAAGGGTCACCTGAATCATGTGACAAAGGAGGAAGCACAGAATGCCCCAGACATCGTACTCGGTACGTTTCGTGTCAACACAATACCCGCCATGGTTTTGTTTGATTCTGGAGCTTCTCACTCATTCATTTCGAAGAGTTTTGTTTTGCAACATGGTTTTCCGATACTTCCTTTGGAAAAATCCATGATCATCAAATCCCCCGGGAATAAGCAGATCACCCAGAGTTACTGTCAAGGTGTGATTATTGAGTTCGAAAGACTAAAGTTTCAGGCGAATCTCATCGTGCTGGAAAATAAAGGACTGGATGTTATCCTAGGAATGGACTGGTTAACCACCAACAAGGGATTTATCGACTGTTTCAATCGGACTGTGATTCTCACTCATCGTCATGGCAAGACCATAAAAGTTGCAGCTCAAGAGAAACCACGGTCACGGCAACCAAAGTTGAACAAAGTGGACATTTCAGAATTGAGAAAAGTTCCAGTGGTGTGTGTGTTTCCCGACGTATTTCCCGAAGAACTACCCGGCATGCCACCGGACCGAGAAATAGAGTTCAGCATTGAACTAGCACCGGGCACCACTCCCATTTACAAGAAGCCTTATAGAATGGCACCCTCCGAGTTGGTAGAATTAAAGAAGCAAATAAAGGAATTACTGGACAAAGGATTTATTCGAGCCAGCTCCTCACCTTGGGGTTCACCAGTATTATTTGCCAAGAAAAAGGATGGGACACTGAGATTGTGTATAGACTATCGAGCTCTCAACATGGTCACCATCAAAAACAAATATCCGATGCCACGGATAAATGATTTATTTGACCAGCTCGCACAAGCCAAGGTGTTCTCAAAAATTGATTTAAGATCGGGATATCATCAATTAAAAGTACAGACAGAAGATATCCCTAAGACAGCATTCACCTCCAGATACGGATTATATGAGTTCACCGTAATGCCGTTTGGATTGACGAACGCCACCGCATATTTCGTCCACCTCATGAACAAAGTGTTTATGAAATTTATGGACAAATTTGTTGTGGTGTTCATTGATGATATTCTGGTATACTCAAAGACACCGGAAGAACATGCTGAACATCTCAGAATGGTATTGGGAGAATTAAGGAAACATCAATTGTACGCCAAATTTAGCAAATGTGAATTTTGGCTAAGACAAGTTGGTTTTCTAGGCCATATATTAACCCAAGAAGGCGTGGCCGTAGACCCAGAAAAAGTCAAGGCCGTACTTAACTGGAAACCACCAGCCAACGTAACTGATATACGGAGTTTCCTAGGAATGGCTGGATATTACCGAAGGTTTATTGAAGGATTCTCCACCGTGGCAAAACCAATGACACAGTTACTCAAGAAAGATAAGAAATTTGTATGGACTGAGGCGTGCGAGAAAAGCTTCCAAGAACTCAAGAGGAAGTTAACAACAGCACCGGTTTTGGTTGTACCAGATATACACAAAAGTTTCGAAGTGTATTGTGACGCATCCCGGAAGGGTCTTGGGTGCGTATTGATGCAGGACGGCAAAGTTGTCGCCTATGCTTCCAGGCAACTGCGGAAGCATGAAGAAAATTATCCTACTCATGACTTGGAGCTAGCAGCAGTCATCCATGCACTCAAAGAGTGGAGGCACTTTTTGCTGGGAAATCGTTGTGAAATATATACGGATCATAAAAGCCTTAAATATATTTTCACACAACCAGAACTCAACTTGCGACAACGACGCTGGTTGGAATTAGTCAAGGACTATGATGTCGGCATCCACTACCATCCAGGGAAAGCAAATGTAGTGGCAGATGCTCTTAGTCGGAACCCCAGCTCGGGCAACGACAGTCTACAGAACTTGAGGCCTGAAATTCAGCAGGAGTTCGCCAAACTCAACATGGTGTTAGTCGCGGAGGGCAACGTATCAAATCTTGAGATACAGCCCACCCTAATGGAACAAATTAAGAAGGCTCAGCATGGACATCCCAGCATCGAAGGTATAAAGAGAAAAATGAGCCTTGGCAAGACTCTAGAGTTCGTCGTAGACAAAGAGGGAGTGTTATGGTACGGAGATAGACTTTGCGTACCAAACATTAAGGATCTCAAACAACAGATCCTAACCGAAAGCCACACCACCCCATATTCAATCCACCCTGGAGGAACCAAAATGTACAAAGACATTCAGGAAATATTTTGGTGGCACGGTATGAAAAGGGATATCGCCACATTCATTGCATGTTGTGATTCGTGTCAGCGCATTAAAGCTGAGCACCAAAAACCAGCAGGGCTGCTACAGCCAAACAGGATACCTGAGTGGAAATGGGATGAAATTGGAATGGATTTTATCGTCGGACTACCTCGATCACAACGCGGAAATGATGCCATATGGGTCATCACACATAGGCTAACCAAGGTAGCCCATTTCATTCCCGTGAAGACGACCTACTCCACTCAAAAGCTTGCTAAGCTTTATCTCTCCCGCATAGTTTGTCTGCATGGAGTCCCAAAGACCATAATATCCGACCGGGGCACTCAATTTGTCTCAAAATTTTGGGATCATTTGCAACAAGCTCTGGGGACGCAACTAGCCTTCAGTACAACGTACCACCCCCAGACAGATGGACAAACGGAACGCGTGAACCAAATCCTAGAAGACATGCTGAGAGCCTGTGTTCTCACCTATGGAACCAGTTGGGAAGAAAGCTTGCCATATGGTGAGTTCACGTACAACAACAGTTACCAAGCCAGCCTACAAATGGCACCTTTTGAAGCATTGTACAGACGGAGATGTCGTACCCCTTTGAATTGGTCAGAAACAGGTGACAGTCGTATCTTCAGTCCAGATATGCTCAAGGAAGCTGAGGAGAAAGTTAAACAAATCAGGGACCGACTCAAGACAGCTCAAAGCCGACAAAAGAGCTATTACGACCGAAAACATCGCGAGGTCAGCTTTGAACCCGGTGAATATGTATACCTACGAGTGTCCCCTATGAGGGGCCTGCAACGGTTCAAAATTAAAGGAAAGCTGGCCCCAAGATTTGTTGGACCCTTCTGTATAGTTGCACGAAGAGGCACAGTAGCCTACCAGCTAGACCTACCCAAAGAGCTGTGAGACATCCACGACGTGTTCCACGTCTCACAGTTGAGGAAGTGTGTGAGCAACCCGGAAAAGCATGTATCTCATGAGAGCATTGACGTGCAACCAGACCTCACCTACAGAGAGCGACCAATAAAAATATAGGAAGAGTCTGAAAGGAGAACCCGTCAGAAAACAATCAGATTTTTCAAGGTTCAGTGGAGCAATCACACAGAGGATGAAGCAACATGGGAAAGAGAGGATTTTCTTCGGGCAGAATACCCACATCTATTTGAGGATCAGCTGAAATCTCGGGGACGAGATTTTTCCTAAGGGGGTAGGTGTTGTGACACCCAAAAAAAAATTTACTTGGTTTTACAAAAAATCTTTATTTGATTTGAAGGAGGATATTTGAATTTTTCTTCTAAAGGACTCTCCTTCTCAAAAAATTTCTTTTTATGACAAGTATTTTGTTTGGTTCCATCCAAGACTTGATCTTTGATCTTGGAGGTTTTTCATCTTATGTTGACTCAACACAAATGTGTTTCATTGGGAAAGTTTTTGAAAATATTTTCTTTTAAAATAGCCCTATGGCATACGGAGTGATCCTTTCCCTTTCAAAATTTCCTCTTGCCATGACCTAAGTGGAAATCCTCCTTCCAAAAGCCATCCCCCCACTTTGTGTCTAGTCAAGCTTCAAATCCAGCAAGATGAACTTCCCCATGATTTCATCTCATTTCATTTTTAATCAAAATCTTTTCTGCCTTCTATTTTTGGACCATTGGAGATTTACAAAGGAACCACTAGTTTTCCTTTGAGTTTTGCCTCCAAACAAATTTCCCTGGCTAGTCCTTAGGACCCTCAACCAACATCCATGAAGATCCACTGGTCTCCAGTTCAAAATTTTCAAAATGTGCTTGCTGCAAGTTTGGACCATATTTGTCAAATTTGATGAAATTCATTTGTTTTCTCCTCCTAAAAATCTGAGAAAATTCAGGCAGCCCCTGGATGCATCAAGAGGTCACCTCACCAAGCCCCAGCTCCAGAAAAAAATTTCCTCGTGCCAAATCATATCGTCGAACACCTGAAGGGCACTGTTACTGTCGAAGTTCAGAGATTCAGAAAACAGTTTCATTGGCCGACGTCGTTTTCTTCAGAAACTTACCTCGATCTATC
This sequence comes from Triticum aestivum, assembly GCF_018294505.1. Taxonomy (NCBI): domain Eukaryota; kingdom Viridiplantae; phylum Streptophyta; class Magnoliopsida; order Poales; family Poaceae; genus Triticum; species Triticum aestivum. The sequence continues at coordinate 1,646,678 of NC_057811.1, read as the reverse complement.
CAGTGACTGCAGTGGCACCTTGTGCCCTGTTCCTCCTTCTTTTCCCTGCGCCGCACGATCGCCTGGACGCTTGCGACGTCAGCGGCGAGCTGGCAGAGGTGCGCCTCCCCGTGAGTGGTAGCAGCAGCGCCCGCAGCGGCTGCCAGAGAGGCGCAGCGTTGGACGGCGCCGTCCAGCACCGCCCAAGCCACCAGAGGCCACCGCATGGCCGTCCACTCACCTGTGCACGCTGCAGGGCCGTCGTCGTGAACTGGAAGGCGCGGAGCGCGCTCCCTCACGCCGTCGTGCCCGTACGGCCGTTCCGTCAAGGACCGGCGCATTACCCCAATCCGGCCGAGGTTTTAGCGGAGAAACGGTGCCAGTGGACCACCACGAAGATGCCAGGTCACCTAAACCCCCTGCCCAACCTCTGCCTCGCTGTAATTGCTCGCCGGCGTTATCCCGTTCACGGCCATCTCCTCGGATCGCCTATAAAAGGAGGTCCCGAGCTTGAACTCGAACACGCACCACCCCTCCACACCACAAGTACCACGCCAAGCCACTGGGAGAGCCTCGAGGAAGTCTTCTTCCCCAACTCCGGCCGCCTCGATCCGCTTCGGGATCCGGCACGATTCACTCCCGTGCGTACACCCCCGCCTCTCAACTCATGCCAGTAGCATCCTAGTGCATCCACCTCTCTGACCCGCGCATCAATTTGGAGTTTGCAGCACCCACCGGAGAGCTCCACCCTCGCCCGAACCACCACCCGCCGGAGATAAGGTCGTTGTCGACGTGGTACTCACCGACGGCCGAGTCCACCACCCACCGACGCGGAAGGACACCCTGAACCTGTAGGTACCCTCCGATCACCCTACCTCGCCGTGGAGCAACGCCGGCGACCACCGCAGCCTTCGGGCGCCGGCGAGCCCCGTTTGAACCTGACGGGTGGGACCCCCCCGTCAGCCTCTCCTCTTTTCCTTCGAACCGTTTTCTGAAGGAGCCTTCGGGCAAAGTGTGTTTTCTCTCTGGGCTGACATATTTCGTACCGAAGCGTTTTCTGCTTTTTCAAACAAGCCCCTGGATACTTTCTGTTTCATCACAGATTAGTCCTTGGACTAAAACCCTTATATCTTTTAAACAAAAGATGCTTTTTGATTGATTCTTTTTTTGTCAGTCTTATATTTCTGTCTAGTTTTTTATAGTATTTATCTGGAAAAAATTTGGAATAATTTTTATACACGCAACGGTATTCACGTTAGTATACGGTTCTTTATACCGTAGATACCGGAGGAGGTGACGGAGCCGCGAACTTCGCCGAGCTAGACTCCGACTTCTCCGAACCAGGCATGCATGTTTGAACCTTTGATCTGATGAGTGTTTTGCATGTTTGCTTAGTTAGTGCATAGCATGGTTATGTATGCATCGGTGAGTGTCACGTTGCATGCAAGGCAACTACCTGTGTGCTTTGAAGTTTGATGTGATCTTTTGATGGGAGATGACCTGATCATGTGGTGACATGAGAGGTAGCAAGATGGTATTTTTGTGGCATGCCAGTCTTATATCAACCGTTAAACTTCGACGTTAACGTGGACTAAGCCACGTTACCATTCGTTCCCTTTTCGTGCTGCCACATGTTTTCTGCAAAGAATACGGTTTAGTAAGTTGCAAACCTCTTTCCTTGTACACACCAAATAGAGGGGCCGGGATGAGGGTTCCATGGCCCTGGATTAAAGCCAGTCATCCGGTCAGGGGGCATGGGTGTTTCCGGTTGGGACCGAGAGGGGGGCACCCCTTAGAGCGCGCGCTATAAATTTGATCCCATGCTACGCGAGGTTGTAGCCTCCCCGTCTCAAGGTTTTTCTTGAACGTTGCTTAGGGTGATTCCTGGCAACGGAATGTTGAATGGGTGTGTACTGGTTAGATGTGTTTCTCCCAAAACACCGTAAACGGAACTAGTCCCTTGTGACTACTGAAATCCGTTGGCTGTGGTTAAGAGTACAAACTCTGCAGAGTCAAAACCTTCCGAGTCATCTTGTCCATGGTCGAGGACCTGGGTCAATGTATCCATAACAGTATCCATATCAGTCCCAGTGTCAGCCCCTGTGTCAGTCTCCGTGGGAATCTCGGTAAACAAGTTTGAGTGGTAAACCCGGTTGAATGTTACTCCTGTGGATGGACTAACCTTTTTATTATTTCGTACCTGAGTATATCCTTGAGATGATTTAAATTCATGAGCTACTGGAATATCAAGTTTTGATATAAGCCCTTTATGTGATGTCGCTCAGACGTCCGACTGTGGCACTCTTGTAATTTACTTTTGATATAAGCCCTTTATGTGATGTCGCTCAGACGTCCGACTGTGGCACTCTTGTTATTTACTTTTGATATAAGCCC
>NC_057811.1:1639784-1643981 GCF_018294505.1 Triticum aestivum | reverse complement strand
ACCCTCGTTATTTACTTTTGATATAAGCCCTTTATGTGATGTCGCTCAGACGTCCGACTGTGGCACCCTCGTTATTTACTTTTGATATAAGCCCTTTATGTGATGTCGCTCAGACGTCCGACTGTGGCACGCACTGTCGTTTCTTCCTTTTTATTTCCCATGCATTGCTAATTTATTATCCAAGTGCGCATTATTAAATCTGTTCATATGCATCATGTTTACATTTGTTATATCTTATGTCCAAACTGTCTTGCGAGTACTTTCATAGTACTCACCTGGCTTGTTGATTTGGCCAGATGTTGACGAAGGCGATCTCATGGATGATGAGTTTGATAGCGAGTCCGATGCCTAGAGGAGTCCCAGTCAGTCCCGTGCGATCCTGGATTTGGTCACTTGTATTATATACGCTTCCGCCACCTAAATAATAGTCCTCGAGCCTCACTCCGACGCTTGATGAGCTGTAAGATTTAGGAGTCCTGTCACCCACTTCACTATGACATATCCACCACCACTTCTATTACGAGTCAGTAGTTATGCCACCATATCCCTTGTGTCATATCCGCCTTTATGTATAATATCGGCGTGCTTGTAATAAATTGTTGAGCAGCCTCCGCTCAACCTTGTATTATATTTAGTACTCCTGGATTTTTCTGTAATCAAGAAATTGTCTACCAGTAAGAAGGATTTTCTCTACTGGTCCGTTAAGGAGATCGGTTTCTCAATAAATGTTTTATTGGAAAACCGGTCGTGACACGAAGTACATGTACAGCACCTCCCGCACCGTCATAGTGGACGACCCCTCCATGCTTGCTCTTTTTAATTGGTTGCTTGCACCGTCGATAGGTAGCAAGCAAGAGAGGAGCGCTGGATGGGGAATGGGTGAGGGGAGCGGTGGTATTTGTAGCTGCTGCATGGCTTAATGCTACAGTTTGCACTGACAAAATTGGAAGGAAACAGAGCGTTGTTTATTTCAAACGCTTTTCCTTGGATCGATTTTACATCCATATATTACCTCATAATTAACTGCCACTTTCAAACTTCTATGTCCCGGATGAACGTAGTTAACAACTTATTTTTGTGCTTTGTATTTGTATACGTGGTGCATCTTTTCTTGGATCTGTTTAATGTTATACCATATATGCATGCTCCAGCTATGTGCTCTGCATACCATTTTTATTTCATATACGTATAAAGAACATGTTATGATTTCATATTGTATATACTTCCTTTGGCCAGACTCGATTATAGATCGTTATCTGTATATACGTGGATGTGTCGTTTCTACATACTGTCATAATTAACTGCTCCCATCCTCGCATTGAAAATTCATGTGAGCACATGTAATGTATACTCCATGCTTAGGGCACGCCCTCTTTTCTTGCCACCGTTGTTGTTCCATGTCTCCTACTCATTGCCCACTTTCGTGCCTCTACCTTCATTCTTTCTCGACCCACAATACATTGCATCTATGGTGAAATCATGGTTATATATGGAGATTGCGGGAAAAAGAGAGGGTTAGGGGCACCTAGCGGGTCCTATGCAACACGGATATGGGGCCACAAAGTGCCACCAAGGTGGGTCCCATAGGCCTCCCCGGTGTCCTGATGTCCTGCAAGTGCACGGGGCTATTGTAGCGCTTTCGTGTGATAAGTAGAGTGTCGGACCCACAGGGAGCTTATAGGAAGGAACCGCCAACCCTGCAACTACGTTGTCACTTCCACGCAGCCACGTACGCACCCAAACCGGAGTATAGAAATAGTCTAATCCATCGTTGCTAGGAAAACTAGAATAAAAGGGGTAATCAACTAAACTACTAATAAGAAGGCAAAAACAGGAATTAAAATATGCAAAGTTAGTGGTGAATGTTCTTGAGTAATAAAGCATTGCCGTGGGTTCCAGAATCACTACCACTAATACGAACTATTGAATCCTCTATTCACTGCTCAAATGCATAAGTGGGCGGATCCGGGTACAGAACACGTTCTACTCGAAGTAGACTTCGTGCCACGCACGCCACCGTCATAGCCTCCCCCCTAGGGTTTCAACTCATGATAATTAAGGGTTACCCCGTGGACGCAGCCTCTCTAAGGGTTCTCCGTACTCCCCTATCAATTGTGATGGTGAGGAATCAAAGCCTTTTACTGTCACCTCGAATTAGCCCAATGCCACAAACCTTCACAACAAAAACAGTTCCTCTATGACATCATGGCAATAGTGCGAGCGAGGCCAACTCTCAACACTCGTGAGAAGAATAACTCTAATCATGAACAGATAATAGTGGATCATACCAAAAACCACACAGGGTTCAACCGTATCCTGAAGAACTAGTACAATTACTCAAACATACGCATGAAGGTTAGGGAGAAGTTACAACCCGACATTAGGCCGGTGAAGGGAGAAGGCATGGTGGTGATGGCGGCGGCGTGGTGGTGATGATGGTGATGGTGATGACCGCACCCGAGGTGATGGATTTGGGGGCACCACCAGTGGTGGCGGCGCCGGCACGAGGGCACCGGCCCGAAGGCCGGTGCTCATGGTGGTGGAGCCTCCTCCTGCTTCCCTTGACCTTGTCCCTTCCTCTCAGGTAGTGGAGCAGCAATGGAGATGGTCATGGATGTGTGAGATGTGATGGAGCGTTTGAGAGATGGAGACGGTGGCTAGGGTTGTTAATGATATATATGGAGCCTCCCTAGCATCCTCTCTTGATGGTCTTCATCCAAGTGCTCTTCTTGAGCCAAATCCTCCCCCAATCTCTTCTTTACGAGTCAAGTATCCCTTGGGATCGAACGGGGACAGAATCTGTGAAGAATCACAGCTGGAAGGGCAACTTTCGGAGCTGTCTGCACATCAAACGACCCCTCAAACAACCGCGTGCGGTCGTTCGGAATGTCGTCTTTCAATCTGTCCTCCTCTAAAACGGCCAACATTCCTTCCTACGAACTCAGAATTTGACGTTCTTGGGCTCGTTGGATTCATATGAACGGCGCCATTCCATTTCTGTCTTAGATCTTGATTTGGAGCACTTTAAACAAAAGACTTTTTCCGACTACAAAATGGCTAAGTCTGCAGATGTCTCCCTATGGAACCCCTCGTTTGCTCTTTCATCATGCTTGGTCCTAGGTTGGTCCAAAACACCTAGGCGCAATAAAACATGGAAAACTAATAAAAGCCAAATAAAACACTAATTGTGCAATGCTCACAATGATAAGTGCAAATACCGGTAAACATGCATAATGAAAAACTATTTGGTTCAATGGGACATGATATATAAAGAGAACATGAAGAAAATGAGCACTAAGATTGCACAAAATATAGAGCCATCATGTACCATCTTGACGTAACTTTTATATATTTTTTGATGTGTGGGTGTTCCTGTACTTACAGATACAAAAACATGCAACTGACCTTCTAGCACTTGGTTCATATGATAGTCTAGATAGAGTTGCAACATTACATCTCTTTATAAGGAAATGGCATAATTTTCCAAAAGTTATAGATAATGCATCTTGGATACATCAGGCTCGTGCAAGCAGGTGGCACAATTAGGGAGCCGGGATACTTCCTACTCCAAGTGATTACTATGCAGGAATTTTTTGGGGCACCAAGTGCTAGGGTATGCAGCAAGCCGCAAGATTTCCCGTTGGTCCAGAAATGAAGGTATCAATCCATAGATGCAACACCCATAGCCTCAATAAATCAACGTGGCAACACAAATTAAGAACCTACTTGTAGCCATGTTACTGATTCATTAAATTTGTTTGTTTTTGTGTGTATTTATCTATGATTAAAGGGGCTTTTAAGTTCCGGTCAATGCCCACTTCTGCATTTGAGCCCTCCCTGTATTCGCTCCATGTCGATTTCCGGTAGTATCTGTTTCCGTATTCATTTCCAGAGTTTCTGTATTCGTTTCAACTTCCACAAACAAATATGAAAAGAAATGTGCTAGCAGTCAATTCCGACCATTCCGCTCCGTTTTCATCCCTACTCGCAAATATGCATCAACCATTTGGAAAATAAATTGAAGGATATTGAGACATTGGCACACAATGTATTCCATGCCGGCTAAGGAGCAACAAGCTTAATTAGGTAGTGTACAATAAGTGCAACCTGCTGATCTACTCACGACATTGTTGAATGGACATTATAGAATGTTTTTCCTTTTTGTCTTGTCTGATATGCAATTGCGAAATAAATCTT